>NW_017275130.1:1592512-1610728 GCF_001594065.2 Cyphomyrmex costatus
CCCCCCCCCCCCCCCCGTGACACCCTCAGACATCTCTCCATCTCGCTCCTTTTGTCGTCCCCGCAGTCGCTTTCGCGATCGTGTACCGCGTACCTCTCTATCTCGCTATATCACTCCTCCTCTTTATTTCTCTCGTCCGCACTTCGTTACATTAACGCGCGAGGAGTATGTAAATTTTACCGCTGACTCGCGAAAAGATGGGACTTCTTCGCTCGTACCCTCGGGAGGTCGCGCAGCCGACGCATCTGAAAAACCTGAACGCGTACACGGCGGCGACGGTTTATGGCGGTCGGTACATCTTCGGTGGAGAGCCGTATTGGTCGCGAGGTAATAGTAGTGGTCGTACAAGAGGGATATTGAAGTCTTTGAGATTCTCCGACATGAATCGCAACGGCAGTTCGGATTGACGTTAATATACGTAATCCTTAAAGCGGCGTCTATAATGAGATTTCGAGGCGTAAAACCTGAGCTTTAAGCCTCAAGCCGTACACTGTTAAATCTATAATATCAAATTTAACTAATTTGATCCGCCATTGTTTCCACTTAATATTATATCGTTATTTTGTACCGTTGTAAAACACTGGTTAAATTCGACACTATATAATATAACATTAAATTTATTCTAACTTAAACTGCTTAACTTCGTTGTTTCAGTATGAAATAACAATATATTGAGTAGAGAAGCAATAGCGAGTAAAAATGTGACACTATAGATTTAATAATGTAAGAAATTGACCGATCAGAGTCGAATGTGGGAAAAAGTATAATATGATTGGTGAATTTCTTACGACTTAAGGCTTCAAGTACAAGTTTTGTGTTTTAAAATTGTAGATGCCGCTCGAGATGTTTAGACTTGTGCGTCACGAGAATCGCGTTAACGAACGCTTCTGTGGCAAACCAGCATTTTCGAGAAAACGAATCAAAAACCTTCGCATCATACGGAATAGCATGACTGAATAATTCTCTCGTGACTCTCGGCCAGTGATCCGATTTCCGCTCCGATGATATTTCCGTTCACCATTGTCGCAAAAAGAAGGGATGGAAACACGGAGCCGTCGCTTCGTGCACGCTTCCGCCTCTATGTCGAGGTATTCCCTTTCGCTTAACAAACTCGGAGCGGACATTTTGCAAGGCGGACCGGGATGGTTACACAAAAAGAACCCGGTTACACACACATGCGGAAATTCGTTGCGCGCGCGTCTCTCATTCGGCCCTTTGTCGAGGCCTCGCTTGGTCGACGCGCGCGCTTCCATTTTTCGCTTTCGCGAGAACGTCATCCAGCCGTTATGCGCTCGTTCGCGCTTCTCGTCGACGCGACAATGAGCTTCTGCTCTCGCGGAAAACCACTTCGTTTTCCCTTCCAGCCTGTACCGTGCATATATATACGTAACCGTTATAACGAACCGTCAGCGGAGTACAATTATTTCACGCTTTTAACGTACTCCATGACTCTCTCTCTCTCTCTCTTTCACTATGAATACTATGAATGCTAGCGTTCCTGAATCTTAACTTAGACGACGATATAAAACTCGGCCGTGTTTTATACTAAAATCTAATCAGAATTCTCTAGCGAATAATTGAAGAGATGAACTGCGGTAAATTTTTTGCAAGTCAATTTATTTATGAAGTCTAATGCAAATATGTAATAAATATAATATGAGATTCCGAAAATTATTTGTAGAATTTTCAAGAATATATATATTCAAACTAGAGGAAATTCAATTTCTTAAATGCTAAAAATATTTGAGTGAGTTTTACATTATAATATTTAAGTAAATGTATAATTAGATTTATTGAAAATATAGAATAATCGATATCATTCACATTTCTAGAACCAAAATTGTCTCCGAAAGGAAATACTTAATATATAAAACTCGGTTTTAAAAAAATTCTTTTTACTCTTATAAAGAAAAAAAATCTAAAATTTCAAGTTTTAATTTATGTCGAAATATTTTTGTATATAAAAATATATGTATCTATCGTTAAATATACACGCGTAGGAAATTATTTTCACATTTTTCATATCAATTATTCGTTTAACGACTAAATTATCCCAAAACGGAGTCTATATCCGTGAAGAAATTCGGTAAGCCGATTTCCGCTACAATTTCACGCATTTAGCCGGTTTTTCATCTTCAGAACATCTCAGGGCGGTACGTTTTTAGTGACGGTGCGAATAACACCTTTTGGAGAAAATATTTGTCGTTTTTGAAATATGCCGAAACGCCATTCAACTAAGGCCGCCCGCATTTCAGAGGAGCTCTAATTTTTTCCTGCTCTACAGCTACCTACCTACCGCGTTACTAAAAGATGCTCAGAACTGATGCACGTAGTCGTTGTCGTCGTCGACGAAGTCGACTTTGTCGCTGCTCGACCGCATTGTAAAAGCTCGTCGTTCATTGTTGGCCATCAAAGGACCACGTCCCGCGTCGAAAATCGCCCGGAACGGAAAAGAGAAGCCGACAAATTGGAGGCTGGACTAACGACGTGCTGCTGTTGGCCTTCTGTGCTAGAGTGTGCTATGTGGCCATTTTTTCGATATTTCTAGTTGAGGGCCAGCGGTGTGTAATGAAGTGATGCCAATGCACAAAGGATTTAGAGATTTGGAGCGGTACATTATGAAGCTTATGTCACGAACATAAATAAGACGATAGATACAAAAAAGGGATCGATGGCTCCAATTAGTATATGATTTATAAGTCTTTATACAGATATAATTTACAGATGTTTTAATTATTGAATTTCCAGGATATTATCTATTAATATTACTCTGAGTTATTAAATATTATTTATACATCCTGAAAGCTTCAATTTTCTAAGCCGTTCTTATGAAGTAATTGTAATTACAAAGTAAAAAGCGTTTCTTAATTCGTCGCTCAAAATGTCATCAACGTTAACTTATTTGAATTTCGTGATGTAGATTTCCTCATTGTTTCCTCGTGCGAAAAATTGCCGTTTAAAATCATGATCGGCGGTTTCGGGACTCTGTCTGTGTCGCTTCTCAATTTCCCGTTTAATCACCGTGTAGCTTTTACACGTGATCACTCGTCCGTCGAGCAATCCCGTCAAATCCAATTTCACCGGCGGCGATAGGCCTATACGATAAGATCTGGCGAGACGCGGGGCAGACACACATTGTGAAGCGCTGAAGTTAATAGGCGATATAAAGAGGGGTCGTGTGCGGGGTAAAGGACGATCTACTGAATCGTGAAAGACGCATTTAGGGAGAGGGACAGCGGAGGTCGCGAGGCCGATCCGGGGATCTGGAAATCTGCACCTGGTCAGCTCCGGCGTGCGTGCGTGTTTCTGGAAAAAAAAAAAAAAAAAATCGGCCGTGCAAGAGAAAAAGAGAAGGTGGAAAAGAGAGACCGTGTTCCTGGCAGGTACATATGGATCCAGCGATGCGATGTCGCCGTCCAGATGCGTCGTTGGGTCCTAACGAAACCTGCAAGAACTTGCATTTGACATTTCACAAGCATTGATTACGGACTCCGGGCTTGTCCTGTAATTTATTTCGTTTCGTGCCGCTGCTGTTGAGTACGACGGATCCCGAATTATTCTTTCAGATGCTTGTACTCTGCTCGGATGAGCGATCGCGAAGTGGCTCGGTAGGATGGACACCGGCATTCTGAGCTGAGCATAGAGATCTTTATTGTACTCGAGTTCCGGAAAATTGCGGGCTGCCGCATAATTCGTTTGCTTATTGTATTCATATAATTCTTTGATGTCGGTATTATTACGTAATTCTCTTGGAACTTTGATGAAATTCTATTTTTGTACTTCCACGTTTTATTGTAGTGGAACAGGATTCCGTTAATTAAAGTAAAAGAAAAATTTATTTTTTATTTTTATTAAAAAGAACGAAAAATTTGAAGGACTTTTGAAACTTTTTTCTGCAGGAAAAAAGCTCGACTAGAAAGAAATTATAAGAATGTGCGAAATTCTCTCAAATAATTTTATATCATATAATTAGTAATATGTAAAATTAAATATATTAATTTGCAAAAAGCCAATTTATTCTATTTTAGATAACAGATGACTCTTTTACGGTGTTTTTTTTAAAGCATTTTTTAATATAAACCTTAATCACGCTGCCATTATTTCTCAATAGAGATACGCACGAATAATCGCGCGGGGAAAAACTCTCACAAGGTATACGAACATGGCTCTGTTATCGATATCCTTTTCCCATTTACATTTCAATCGGCGTTCACAAAGCGACGCGGCCGATCATGCGTCGCAGAGGCGCATAGAAATCGCGGAATTAATATCTCCGGAGATATTTTCGCATATGGGAATCGCGAATATAAATTGCATGCATGAAAATGCACCTCAAGCTATAAATCAAAACGACCATGAAGCAGTGGGCCTCACGCGAATATTGCTGCCGTCTGCTTTTTTGTTTTTTTATATCACGAAAATCTGGAGAAACGGAGCGTCGAAAATTTATCGGAAGATCTAAATTGCTATGCCAAATGCGAGTCGTTCACAACACAATGTAATCGTCTCGTTCCGTAAAACGCGATATATTTGTAACAGCAAATATTGTTTCGAGAAAAATGAAGATCGAAATCTCTTTACTCGCGCTCAAGTAGAATTTTGTTTCTTTATTTTCACGATTGAATCGCAGTGAATCGTACTCAGCAATTTCTTATATTCGTGTCAATCTCATCATTTAGCGGAATGTTAATTTAACCACGAAAAGTCACATTTGCGGATAAAGTTCTCTTTATTCCTTTTTTTTATTTCTCCGTTAAATTTCCACGTCTCGATACAATACCGTAAATTTTTCATCTCAATGAGAAGTATCTATCCGCTTTTTAACGATATAGACATCCATTTAAACTACGCGAGAACGTATATTCGACGATTGATGGAACAATAAAAAGTTTTACGCGACGAGACTCATAAAACAGCGATCGTAACGACGACGAAACGTACTGCCGTAGCCGTGCAAGTAACATTTGAATCGAAAACAGGTAAAATTTCGACGTGAAGAGCACTTTTAACGCGGATGACACGTGTATCTGTCAATCAGCGCGACATCCATCATCACGTGTTGAGGGAACGACAAAGTTTTTTATTCCCAATCATAATAAATATCGATAAATATCGATATGACATTCATGGGAAGCATAGAAAATTACGTTTCGACGAATCCTCGAGTGGTACGAAACTTTTTTTTTTATCATAAGCACTATCGACGAGAGTACGAATTAAAGTACAAGCGAACGAGAGTGTATATATTTCCAGGAATTAAAATACTCCAATAGAGGAACAATTTTAAATTGGCAATATCGATGAAAGTAAAAATTCGAGGTAATATTATAATTTTGAATCGCGCGTCAAAAATTACGGAACTATAAAAACACGCGCGATACGAGGACGAAGGACATAATTGTCTACCGATTCGAGTCACTTGCACTAGGCTCAACAGAATCGCGTAATTGAGTCAATCGATCACATCTACAGAGCGACACTGGCACTGTCGACTGCTTCGAGCACACGGTGGATTACGAGACGTATCGTGATACGAGGTACAACACGGAATCGGAATTACTCGGGCGGCGATATTCCCAGGTCACACTTCGCTCGGCGTACATAACCCGACGACTCCTCGCCTCTCGATTATCGATCAGTATCACACGCGCGAATATCAGAGGAGAATCGAGGAATTTGGAGGAGAGAAATGCTGAACACTATGAATCTCTATCTCGCGTGTTCGGCTTTCCGCGACACACTGGAAGGAACCACCGCCGATACGTGAATTGCGCTCTGCGAGGACTAATGCCGTTTTCACTAATGAAGATTCACTTTAGTAATCTCGGTTCAACTTATTTTTCATCTTCTCCCAGCCCCTAAGAATTGGAAAGAGAAGTCAGTTGAATCGTAATTAAAGTTACTCTACTATTCTACAAAATGTTCTCTCCGAGAAAAATTTTAGCTCCAAATATATACGTGTAACGTATTATACATTAAAATTTTTCTCGGAGGGGACGTTTTTTTTTGGAATGTAGCTCTACGTCGGTAGAAACGGACCTGATATTTATTTCCACCAACGTAGTAGATCAACGTTAACTTTGGTTCAACTTACTTTCGAGAACTGGAGAAAAAAAAACAAAGTGGAGAATAAGTTGAGAACCCCGAGGATTGAAAATTAATCGATATCGGAGTGGAAACGGAATGAAAACCTTCGGAGATGTGGGATGAACGTCGAACGGAGCACCACAAAATACAGACGGCACGAAACGCACGGCGCGACGGCTCGCGACCAAGTGCCGACCGTGACACGCGAAGGGTCGCCCCGGCGGGCGCGGCGCGCCATTGGCTCGCGCAACTCCTACTACGCGGGCTTGCCCCTGGATCGGGCCAATGGACGCGCCGGCAGCCCCGTCGCACGGCAGAGACCGCGTGTGCACCCACGCAGGGCGGCTCGTGGCTCGAGGCTCGCGGCAGTCACTCAGTCAATCAGTCACTCAGTAGGCCCGCGGCGCGCCACGAGGTGGGATCTGCGAGCGTTGCACGAGTAGTATATACACGGTGTGTGCGGGAGAAATAACGTTATTTACACGCGCGTGCCGGTGGATTAATCGTATACACGGGACGAGAGAGAAGAGACGCGCGAGCTTCACCGTCGCGGCTCGTGCGCACCCACGTTTTCTCTCTTCCGTGGACACTTCTTCCTGAATCCTGGCTTCGAGCGCGTCCACGTTCGCGTTGATGCTCGCTATCGGCACGAGCGGATCTGCGAGTCCGAGCGGGCGAACAGCGTCTCGCGCACCGTCGCGTCGCGTGGGACGTCGCGTCAAGATCGCGTCGTCTTCGCCACCGCCGCCGTCGTCGTCGTCGTCGTCGTCGTCGGCACGATTGGTCCGGATGTCCTGGCCGAGCTGAGAGGACGTGTACTCTCCGTCGCGCGGAGTGTCGAGCCTACCAGCTCGCGGGGTGTGTGCTATCGGCGAGGTGATACCAGCAGCCGCGCGGGGAACGATGTGCGTGACAGCCATGCCGTTAAGTGCGACGAAGATACTGAAGGATAGCGCGAGCCGGCAGCCGGCAAGGACTACTATCGCGACTAGTGCACAGGTGCAAGGATTAAGCGGCGGCGGTAACCGCAACGGTAACAACCACCATCACCACAATGCCGGCGAGCCGACCAGACCGCAGCACACGTCGATCATGTAAATATATCGCGCTGTTTAATACCACCCTTTCTTCTCTTATTAGTATTTAAATACCGCGTTACGATTATCTCCCTCGGAGACACGCGGCCAGGGACGACGAACTCTCGCCGCGCGCGCGAGATCGATCGTCGCGTTCTATAATCCTTTGAGTGTCAAGGCCGTCACGACAGCGAAAAGTGTCGCGCGCGAGTGTCGTTCTAACCTAAACCTAAACTCCGCGAGCTTCTTCATTTGATATCGCGATACAACGTAATTCGGAATTGTCGCGAGCGTAATAATACGTGAATATTCCGACGGAAGGTAACTTTGGGAACAGAGAGTCGTTCTTGTCAAGATTTCAGTTAAACATAAACTAACAACGTTACATCAACGTTGTGATTTCCCACTCAACAATGTAATCTAACACATGTTGTATGTAATAGTTATATTGTTGAGTAGGAAAAATTACATTGATGTGTAGCTGCTGTTGTTTTGTATTTAGCTGGATATTCACAAATAACGTTACATTTTTTTACGATACTGTGCAAATTAGGTTACGATGCTTTAAATGAATCGTTCACGGCATCAATCGTGGGATTCACATTGAAAAGATTAGTCGCGTGTTTGACATACAATACATTGCGACCGATAACCAAACAAATAATACTACCCGAAATGTCAACAAGAATCGTAGACGATGTTACTCGACTCGTTTAGTCGACGTGAAGAATTATGCATTTGTTTTCCACTCGCAACGGCAGTTTGTTTGAAATCAAACGAAAAAGTGTGACTCAATTATCGATTAAAAAAAAGTGAGTGTTCATTCCTTAGAGCGAAATTTACTCTGAGCTTTCTACAATAAGCCGTTAGTTACCACTAATATCATGCTAGTGATAAGTCAGAATTATGAGTCATAAATCTTAGGAAACTTACATTCAAAATAAATCATATTAGATCATTGCGTCACAATATTTCAATCCATTATAGAAAGGTAGTAGTTTTTAGGGCAAATAACGATATGTTACATGATTGATCAGTCATAACATAATCTATTCGATATATAAAAAATAACATATAAGAAATTTAATTGTTGTCGCGATGCTAATTGGTTAATTCTCAGATTTGACATTTCGTGCTGCGAGAGTAACTCAGCATGAAATGTTCTGACAGCTCACAAAGATTACATTTTTGTGATTGATTTGTAAAAAATGGAATTTAGCCATCTTTACGCTGATTGTTGACTTATGATTACCTTATGACTTATACTGCTGATTCTCTTATAACTCGCTCCTGATTGATCTGTATTCTCTAAATTTCTTGGAATGAAATCTCACCCCAAAATAATTAAAAATACTGCCATTATTGAAAGAGTAGTGAAAAATTTGCGCTCTTGAACAAGGGTGGCAGATTTTAACTCTTTGGAGTAAGATTTCACATTTTCAGAGTGAGATTACTCCAAGAAATTTAGAGGGTATTACTAACAGCTCGATGTAGAAAACCTATAAGAGTTTTAGAGAATAAGACATCGAAGAAAAGTTCTGATTGAGAAAAAAATATTGTTCCTTCTCCGTATCTTTTCAAATGAAATATTCAGATTTTAATTGTCGCGTATTAACATTTATATTGTTCTCCGTGACTCTTTTGGGAGTCCGCTGAATTTTCTGCCGCGCGTATCGATTAACGATACATCGCGAAATCGCGAAATGTGCGCGCATTCGTTGTATGTACGTCCTCCTCCCCTTCAATAATTCACGTCGCCCCTAAGCTTATTACTGAGCCGATTCACTGTGGATTCGTAAATCTCGCCGATAGTTCCGGGCGCGTGCCACTCGATACTCCGCTGTCCTCGGGCTGCAAATTTGCCTCGCACTTTCCTGCCAATCGCGCGGAATGTCTTTGAGAATATTTTCTCTCCGTGGCGCGAGAAAGTCGATCGGCTTTGCCGTGTGCCTTGGCGACGGATCTCCGGAATATTATCTATAGCGGAAACTGGTGAGAAACGTGTCCGCGTTTCTAACGAAACGCACAGACAAGTTTTTTTTTCCTTTTTATCCATTACATTTTCATCCGCCAAAACGCGAGGAAGGATCTACTTTTGTTTGTGAGTCACGTGTGTCTCATTAAAGAAAATTAACACTAGAATTAACACTGAGATTAACATTAGATGATGCCATTTTGGCTCTGTTAATTATTTTAATTTTTGTTTCTTATTTTAAATTCACAGTACAAAACTTGGAAAATGTGTGAATATATAATACAAACAATTCTAATGATATAATTAAAATCCAAATAAATCTTCATTAACCATGGAAACAAGGATAGGAAAAATTATACCAAATTGCCAGTTTCGATAATTCTAGTGGAATGCCATTGGGACAGACGTTGATTTATTGGGGAGGAGAGTCTGCTTTTTTATAAACCTCTGTTAAAAATGTTGAATTCAAATTTGAAGATGTATTGTGAATTATTCGTATTAAAATATATTTAGCATTCATTCTTTTTCATACGAATTATGTCATTGCTTTTTAAAAATTAATTAATTAACATAAATTAAATGGGTATTTAAAAGCTTAGCATCAATAAATAGTATTACAGATTTTATCGTCAACTCCGGAAGGTTAAAACGTAGCGCGTTGATGAGGAAATTGTGGCAACGGTTTTGTGTGTAAAACGTTGAAATTATTTTGACCCGCGACAAGAGAATTGTGTACAAGGCGTCGGGTCGAATTTACGCCTCGAAACTCTGCATTGGAGGTATTAAATCTTTATAATCAGCACTGCAGTACATTTCGTAATTTAATTTCACGGTAGTAATTGCGCGTAATTCGTTAATCATAAATATAGTCCATATTCGCTTGCATTGATGTTTATTTCATTTCTACACGGATAGGACTAATTGCCGCATTTGTTTAATGACATAAAAAGCTCGTCTCTCAATGATAATCTTCAAATTAGTCGTGTCGTCGCAGATCGCCAACTGCCTAATCTTGCTCCAAATACGCAATCGATTCGATCCCTTCTTCTCCAACGTTCGTGCGGTGATATGAATGTTGATATTATAGAAAATCGAAAAAATTACTTCCAAAATTCTCGTCTATGTACGTTATTTCGCGTCGAAGCGTTAGCGCGAACGTGTCGCTTTCCTGTATAAATGGAAAATGCAAACACTAGAATCAAATTTCTTGGATCACCTATCTGTCTCCAATATCGAACGAAAGATAAACGCGATAAACGAAAAATTCATCGGCGACAACGTTCCGCATGTAATATGCGTATGAACGTGTGTACGAACAATATATCTCACGTGTATATGTAACGCGCGCGGATTGAATCTGATAAAATAAATCTTATAATTCGCAGAGTTATTATAATCGGCTTGGCGATTGTATCTCTCGCCACGAGATCAATCAATATTTTCGTTTACCTACTTACGCGATGGATACTCGTGTTATTCGAAAAGTACACGACCTCGAGGTCATCGTATGTTCTTTAGACGTCACGTCTGTCTCGACCAATTCGTGGAAGTCGTGCGAAGAAACGATCGAAATACTCTTTACATGTGCACCGAGCGACGCTTGTATAATTTTATTTTGTTGATTTAACTCTTTAACTACTAACTATAAGCTGATTTCTGCATTGAGTTTAAGCTCATGATAAATCTATCTTTATATATACCTATTATTTTAGAGAGAGAGTACTTTATGATTTTTTTTTTATAATAATACCTTAATATTTATATTAACGAAGATAGATAAAAATTGACAAGGGATTTTTCTTATTCAAAAAACGTAATGAAAATAATTAAAGAAATATTAGATGTCTTTCAGTTTTTGAACGTGGCCGGAACACTACCGCGTCTCCTGATATCAGCGCAAATTTATTAGAAAATACTTTAATAATTAGTTGACGTCAATTTAATTTGTGATTTTGACAAAGTGATGTCGATTAATTATTAAAGTATTTTTTTATAGATAATTTGCGCACTGTTTTCTGCACCGACTTCTAATACTTTTTTCACTGCCTTTATTATATAATTTATATTATTTTTTTAGTATCTGAGTGTGTGTGTGTGTTTTTTTTAGTAAAATTAATTTAATGCCTGTTTCTACCAATTTGGTTTAATTTTAAATCCGGTTCAACTAACACCTCTTTTTTTAATTTTAAAAATTAAAAAATGATAAAAAATAATTTGAACCTCTCAAGATTAAAATTAATCTGTATTGATAGAAACGGACGCATTAATCGGATAAACAAAACCATCATTCAAATAACGAGAGAATTATGAAAATTTACGTCATCTAGATGACATGATAGTCAAAATTAATATAGAAATTTGATGTGATTCTAAGTTGATTCTCTGTTTGTAATCCAGGTCTTTTTCTGATCAAGTTCTGTTCCAGGCTTTCAAAAAATGTGGAAAAATTTAGAATTAATTTTTATTATCTTTATTACACAAATGTTACAAGATATTTCAAGAGAGAGAGAACCAGATTGCGGTGTCTTTTATATCGGAGAAATTTTAAACTAAAATATTGCTTGTACAAAACAGATCCAAATTACAGACGAATGATTAAATACTGACAATGAGATGCAAAAGTGTACTTTAATAAATTATAGAATTTTGTCTTGAATAGTACGTTTTGAAATTAATCGCTTTTTTGAAATGAACATTTATTTAGACTTACGTTGCTATTTGCAAACGTAGAATAGACAAATGTAGAATGTAAACCAGTGAATAAATGGTGATATTCTAGTCAGCGATAATTTAATCAGCTGATGGTAAAGGGGTGATCGATTGTGATAATTGCATCGTCGAAATTAGTTTAAATAAAAAAAAAAGAGGAACACACGCGGGAGTCGTCGATCACGCAAGGTACACGTACTCGTGCAACTGCGAAATGAGCGGAAAATTGACAAATCGTCGTATTTAACGGCAATGTTTTGCAGTTGGACGGCCGGCGGTCACGATAGAGTCGCTGACAGTCATTTGTCACTAATGATCAATTACGCTTTACACACCTCGATTTGTCGGCATTACGCCGCGCGAATCCGTTTTACGCCGGGACGATACGTTATTGCTGGGGCGCGCGAAGCGCGAAACACGTCAGAAATTATTGCGGCGACCCACATCCGGCTGACAAACTGTCGATGTTTCGGTCAGTTCGCAATTGAGCGTGTACGTTACAGTTTATCGTCAACAATTAATTACACACCCGTGCCGATAATGTAATGCATCGGCGCGGCGCGGCGCGGCGCGGCGTCCGGTCCGCGCGAACGTGGCACCTTTTTCGCGTTTACATTGACAAACGCATAGACAGGGCTTTCCGCATTCGAATTTCAGTCAGGAGAATCTAAACTGTGTGGTATAAATTCACGGAATAGCCCCTTAAATTTCCGAGAGCTACAAATCGCAATTTTTAATTGCACACAACGAAATCTGCAACGAGAAGAGAATCATGTTTTCTAATACATTCATTTTATTTCGTTTATTAATATAATTTCGCCATTTATTTTCATGGCAATAACAATGGTATAATTTTTCTTGTTTCCCCATAACTTAATCGCGCGAAAAAATTTGGTGTTATTTGTTGAATTTTTCGCGACTATCTTTGCGAAGTTTCAGCCGACGGTCGTGTCCATTCGTGTGTGTAAAAATTCCCGTACTTGTGCTTGCGGATTCACAAATTCAATCTAGCCCATTCGCGTGTTTACTTACTGTCTGTCGAGTATTTTACTTGGACGAGACACTGTTATGGGTGGGTTATGTAGCATCGTTGGAGAGGGCAGGAGAGACTACACGCGTTGGAAAATACGGAACTTTTATCCCAAGTTGTTGCGCGCCGGGATTGAGGCTGTTCCTCGAAAACGCATAAAATGCATGTCTGCTGTGGTGCAATTGTGTGCTCGTGTATACGTATACATTGTTGAATTTGCATTTATCCAAGGATTTCTTTTCACGGTGGACTCCTTCGTCCTTTATAGAAAATTCACGGACGGCGGTACTTATAGTCGCACGAATCCCAACAAATTGGAACACACATAGAACATAGCATATAGTGAATAGTAGTGCGTATAACATGAGGCACAATTCTGGATACGTTTAAAGTCTGCAATGAAATTTTACTTTAAAGTTTGAAGCTATTTAAACTTTTTAACTATAAACTGTAAGAAATTAATCAAAATCATAGTCAATTATTCTCTTCACGTTCAACTGTGATTGGTCAATTTCTTACGGGCTTAATGTTTAAAGAGATTAAATCTTATGCCTTAACTCCATTGTAAACGTTTGAGATAAAGAAAGTATAATGTCCGTTTCTGTTAATGTAGATTAACTTTAATTTCGGTTTAACTTACAATATTATCTTATATTCTTTAATTCTTAAGAATTAGAAAAAGATAAAGAATAAGTTAAGTTTCAGTACTTTCAGCTTCTGCGCGCGCGCGCACACACATTGATTGATAGAATGATAAGAAACGATAAAAAAAATTTTTTTTTATACTCGTAATGTATTTTTTAAACTTAATAATAAATGTTTTTTGTTCTTTTTTTATTTTTTGAACGTTTAAAAATAACAAATGGAAGCGTTGGTTTTTTATTACCCGAGCTAATACTTAATATATATATATCGTGTGATTTTTTGTTGTATATTTTTCGCGCAAATCATTTGTTTCCCGGATATTTCTTGTTAGATTTGATGACAGATATTTATGAATAGATTTGGATTATATCTATCATAAGCTGTTTTATATCCTGCAAAGAAAATGTATATAGCTGTACCGAATCGATTTTATATGGCTTCAATACTCGGAAGTTACAAATATTTCTGAAGACATTAAGTACGTAGTATTTCACCGAAGTCCATCGATGATAAATTTAAAGCCCTGTAAATATTTCCGCAGTCGTTTTCGATGACTCTGTTCGAATTTCTTACAGCAGTTTTTACGGTTTTAGATATCTTGCGGGGTTTATGGGTTACTTATTTCACTGAGGTTTATACTTTTCCCCTCCGCTTTTAATCCAACACGGAAAACTACTCAAGTTCTTTAAGTTAAAGCGCGGTAAATGTCGATTGGAATCCTTTCAAGTCATAGATCCGGAAAACAATCGAAAATCATCTCGCGACTTTATTATTGCGGCTCTCGGGTCCGTTCTCAGCAGCGTATGAATCTATCTAGCGATAATTTATGGTGCCGACGATGGTGAACCATATTGAATACGAAATTACGCCCCGGATATGCCCCGCCCGATGTCGGCGCGATGCGCGACCCTAAATATCGAATTACAAAAACGTATTCCATCGTGGCATCACGGTAATTATTATGCGTGCGGTCATCGCGAGCTACGCACGAATAATCTCGAATTACGAGTTGAGAGAGCAGATAGAGAGAGGGAGAGAGAGAGAGAGAGAGAATTGAAAATATGTATTTTTCTCGTATCATCGTTTCTCGTGTGACTCACAAAGTTCAGGCAAATTTATCTGTGATCGATTTAACACAATACTAGATTTAAAGTCAATATAAAATTTACTTCTCTTCTAATGGTAGAGTCAGGGTATCAGATGTGATCCCACGGTTTCGTTAATCAAAGCGCGTTTTGTTTTACAATTATTTACAGTTACTTAATAATATACTTTATTGTATAATATTTTTCATCTACAAATAAACAGGAAGAAGTTTCATATTATTATTTACTTTTTCTATCCATTTTGTACATTAATTAAGTGAAAACTGAACAAAACACAGGGCATTGCACTGATAGAAAAGTATTTGATATTTGTATTTATGATAGAACTGTATATAGTTATTATTATAATGATATGTAATTAGTTATAAACGCTTCTTATTTTTCAATACGAGCCAATCCGACCTATTTCCTGGATACACCTTCTGAAAATCCACCGTTATACCATTAGAAGGTTAATCTGTTAGCGTGAACTATATTGCATGACACTTATTAATTTTACCGCGGGTGAGCTTTTTTCTCGATAAGTTTTACGTCATAAAAATTTAGCTAGGAAATTTTCGCAACAGCATAAGCGTAACTAACGGAGCGACGGGTGCAAGATTGACAAATTTACCAGCATTGACGTACGTAACGTAGCGCTCTTCTAGCTTGGCTATTGTGTAACAACGGTGAGATAAATCGCTTGGATATTCGGACACCGTCGCACTTTGTTGACGATCGCGCTTTCGATCATCGCTCATCGCTCGCGCTAATCGCGCCAATAATTCGCCTCGTTACGAGCGCAACGCGTCACCCCTGAAATGTTCATTTCTGTTAAGCTTCCGGGTATTTAATTATCCATCTCGACACGATGTGTGACGTGTCGATAGTAACGGGTAATACTGTGCCGGAATGTCCGCTGGGATCACACTTGGAGTATGTTTCGTTAATTTTCATGCTGATTGAGCTTTTACACGTGTTACATATGTCACTTGTACGCTGATCGTATACGCAGTGACATATTCTGTTGCCTTCAAAATGCAAAATCTTGCTATAATATTTGATGAATGAATACAATATATTTTAACTTTTAAACAATAAAATATGTTTATGCAATGGAGGGATAAATAATGGCAATAAATATTTATAACGATAATGTAATTATTTTTAACGTGTAATTAAAATTTTTGGTTTTATTTTACCACAGCCCTAATAGTTTTAGAATTTATCGCGATTTCATGCGAATTGTAATGTCAGATAAAGTCATTCGATCTGCCTGTACGCCATGTCATTCCTGTACGTTAATTCCTGGTAGTTAATTACTACCACAATGCCAATGCAAACATTAACGTAATTACGACGATTCAGTGGGATGAAGTTAACGCGTCATTCTAATTTAAAAACATAAATTATAATTCTGATATTTTTAGTTTTTTTTTATTACGAAAAATGGTAATATTTAATGTTTTCTTGCACTTTAGTGGAGGAGAAATATTCGATTTGCAAAACGTTAACATACTTTTTCATTTTTTATTTTTTTATTTTTTATGTAGAACTTCAAAAAGTGTTACTAAAACTGTAATTATCTTTTTATATTAAAAGAATGCTGTGCTAACTTTACAAAATTCGATTTAGTCCCAGTCCCATCACTATAAGATTATCCGAGTACAATTTACTGTTTATTTTCTAATTTTAAGAATTACAAAAAGATAAACAATAAGTTAAACCGAGGTTAAAATTAATCTTACGTTAGTAGCCTTAAAGATCCTACAATAAGAATTTAGCAAAAGCGAATAAAAAATGGCTGATAGATTGCTAGCCATTTTTCTCTAATCTCTCTTCCTTTCTTCTTTTTCGCACTTTCTCTCACTTTTTGAAAAAGCTATCCGAGCTATCACGTATTCCGAATGGATCATAATGACGACCAATCAAAGGATTGATATCTGGTCGCTCTTATTATATAGGATCTCTACAATTGTCGTAATGTCTCTTCATCTTCTACCCTCCTTTTTCCTTTCTGTCGCGTGCGTTTTCCAGCCAGTGGTGAATGATTTTCTACGTGGCGTGTGCTGGCATTACACGGCGCGGCAAACGTGTCGGCGAAATCGGGCGCGAGACTGGCCAAATACTGGAATGTTTTACGAGCGCATGTTCGCATAAGTACCCCGAGGTACAATGGCGCGATTTCGCGTTTAAACACGCTATTCCCCGTGTGCAACTGGGGTTGCGCGGAGGTCAGCGCGGCACCGGAAGAGAGAAACGACAACTAACGAAGTATGGCTCACTCGCTTGTTCGTCCGCTAGTGTCTCTGTGCAAGATTGCGCAGATTGTAGTGATGCCATATAAAATACTTAATCTTGTAAATAACAAGAATAGTAAGGCTAATGAGAGCTATTCGCTGTTGTTAGTGCGATCATATATAAGATATGTTAAAGTGTGAATATTATATACTACGTAAGTAGTTCCCCCCCATTGCGCGCCGAACATCCGTCGAACTTAAAACGCAAATCTAATTAACTACCGTAGTAATATCACAATTTTTGATGCTTACAGCATCTAACATTGAATCTGTTTATATAGAACTTCTTTCTAACATCTTTCCCAGGCGTCTAAGGTAGGCTCCCACTACGTTACCTTACTGATGAGTCTAGTAGTGGAAGCCGGGACGAAACGCCAACTCGTGATATTCTTCACAATTCTTATTTTTCTTAGATTTAAATTTATTTCTTCTTTAATATTATAATTTAAGAATTTAATATGTCTTTCAACATATTATTAAGATCCAATGTTAGATGCTATAAGCATCAAAAATTGTGATATTACTACGGTAGTTAATTAGATTTGCGTTTTAAGTTCGACGGATGTTCGGCGCGCAATGGGGGGGAACTACTTACGTAGTATATAATATTCACACTTTAACATATCTTATATATGATCGCACTAACAACAGCGAATAGCTCTCATTAGCCTTACTATTCTTGTTATTTGAAATTTTCGAGAGTTTTCTTTAATTGTTGACTTAATCTTGTGTTTCTCATAACTTGTTTTAGTAATTTATTATTCACAACGTTTGCCATCTTCTTTTCGATGAATTTTATACAATCTTCTGCTTTCCCCCTCATTTTCCTTGTGTCGTTATTTACTGATATTTATACTAGACGTATAGAACATGTTGGTTTATTATTTATTCAGTTTTCTTTATAAGGTATATGCATGGTCTGAGAGAAAAGATGATACCATGAAATGTATTTATCTTTACCTCTAACTCTGCTCGATATTCCATTTACATTTCAAATAAATTTGTCTTTTTATTTTATCTTCTGTTTTAGCTTCAAAACTTAATCTAGTAATTATGTTTGTCTGACACCGGTATTAGTGGTTTCTTGATCAACCGATATTGATTCTCAATTTTTTTTCATTGATTTTTTTGTTATTTTTGCCGTCGAGACAAATTTATCAAATAAATTCGCCAATGCATTGATGTTTTGCGTTGTTATATATTAATTATATTTAATTAAACTATCTCGAATTTCATATAAAAAGGACGAGAGAGAGAGAGAGAGAGAGAGAGAGAGAGAGAGAGAGAGAGAGAGAGAGAGAGAGAGAGA
>NW_017275130.1:1610874-1793782 GCF_001594065.2 Cyphomyrmex costatus
AGAGAGAGAGAATAAAGATTGAAATTTGATTAAAATACTTTTTCAAAAAAATGAGTTTTTTTATTTTATGTACTAGATAAACCATATGCGCGTTTATAATCGTTCATTATATTATATATCATCAATAACAGTTTCATGTTAAAATCACATAGTACGTACTTTTTGTGTAAAAAATTTTCTTCGCAAACAGTTCGTATTTATTTTGCCTCACGGATTTTAATAGCATAGTCGTGCAATGACAATTATCGTTTACACGATTGCGTATATGACGAAACGAGCGTTGCATTACTTTTTATTTGGCATGCTTTTTCCATTAAGGCAATATAAACAGAAAAGCATGTTGAATATGTCGATACGATGTAGAATTACCTTCTATGTTTACTGAAGGTGCGCGGTTACGCATGAGCCTGTTAATATTTATCACTAATTTTTCGCGTCGATCATGTATTCAGGACAAATCGGCGTTTCCAAAAATATATATGTTTGTTTCACATAAACTTTTATGTTCCTGACAATAAAATCGAACGAAGTAGTTTTTTGAAAATGTCGAATAGTGATGATGCCATGTGATGGAGTAACTAATTTTTCTCTCTTCTATGTAGGTACATGAGAAACTATAAGAATTTACATTTTTTTATTTTAAGTTTTTTATTTTCAAGTGTATTATATATAGTCTGTGCAAAAAATTACTGAAATTGGAAATATATAAGTTTATATAAAAATAAATGTTATAGGTATTAATTGAATAATTCAATTATATTTAATCTACAATTTTATAATTTGAATGGAAATTTTTTTATCTTAATTATTTTTTAAAAACATCTACTCTTTATTGAAATAATTTTTAATCTAAGTTCTCTAAATTGCTGGCAATTTTTTTTCTTACTTTCGAATACGCATAAGAAATAATTTTTTAAATTTTGTTTAAAAATCTCTGTAATACTGAATTCTGTCAAATTGGGTTATTTTGCGTTCCTTTTATTTCAATGAATGATAATATCGTGCAGAGTAATATTGTGTGTATATAAAACACAACAGATGAAATATACATTCGCATACTTTTTACCTGCAATGTTTTCCACTCGGCTTTTACTTTTTCGTTTTCTTTTTTTTCTAGATCAATTTTTTATACGTATACACTTATATTGCGACGAATATATTGTGATTATCTCTAAGAACTTTACGCGGGTGACATTTGTTGTATGCATGAAATAATTTGCTTTGAAAATATATAATAGGAAGTTACACACTGCTTTCGTTCTTCTGTCTGCTTGATCTTTTTCTGGCGCTACGTATGCACGGTGTGCAAAAAGTGGTAAAAATCTCGGAACGCATCTAATTCTACTTCATAGAGATAACGCAATACTATTTTGTCGAGTGGACGAAAATAATTCTTTCTGATGCCGTTTTTGCTTGTCGATCATTACGTTGCAGACCAGCGTGAGCTTTAGGAAATCAGGTTCTACATTCAATCGGAAATTCATTCCGAAAGAGTCTCTGCGACGAATAATTATGGAATTACGCAATTTTTTCTAAGAGTAAAACTGTTTTCTCTGTAAATTTAAATGAACGATCCACATCTCAAATAACTTTTAGACTAATAATACATATTTATACGTATACTTATTTTAATCATCGATTTTTTTAATTTCCATTTGTAATTGTTGTAATCATCTCAATCGAATCTCTAATTTACTAAAATATTTTGGATTTCAATGATTAGGCGAAACTCATTGCTTTATGTATTACATAATACATAATAATCATTGAAATTCAAAATATATATAATAACATTATCATTCCGATGTTATAATAGAGCGTCTCTCGAACCATCTGCCGTGATTAACTCGCTGTATATCCCATCATTTCGCAGGTGTGGCGCGAGTTCCAAGCATTATTGTCGATCTTGTCGAGTAAGTTCGATCGCGGTAACTCTCGGGCGCATCCTACTCCTCATCTTCCACGCACTTCTCGAATGAGTTAACATTCCTTCGACAAATCAAACACTTCGACAACAAGGTGCTCCCCGTTAATCGATTGACGTTCTCGAACGAACAAAGGTTGCCTCGAGTGGCGTCCACTTTTCTCGGCCGCGCAATTTTTCGCGCGGTTGTTGCAGCAACAAGCGAGACTGCTGCATATGTGTGGGAACGAAGAAGGGAGAAGTAGCAGGTTGTAACGACGATAGTGGTACGGGTAAATAGAAGAACTTGTTGGTCTCGAATCGGTCTTGGGCTTTCGACAGTGAAGCACTTTTGAAAAAGCTCTCGCCCGTACGAGAGTCGCCGGGTCCATCTGGAGGAGAGAAAAGGATGGCTCGCACAATCCAGGAGCGAAAGAGAGAGAGGGAGGGAGAGAGGGGGGGGGAGGGGAGGTGAGGGCTTGCAGAAGAGGGAGACGTGGAGAGGAAGGACGTTGGCACCTAACAAGTGACAATTACCGGCGCTAACGAGCAACGGGACGCCCGTAGTGTATAACCAGCCTCATAGCGGGCTCTGTCGGTCCGCTTCCGAAGTCCGGAACCTCCCTTTCCTCTCCCTGCTTGCTCTTTCCCCTCTCGTGCCCTCATCTAGCGGCTTTTCTCGAACGTCCGTCCATTGAGAAGCATCCACTGCCGCATACTGTCAGGTCATCGTCGAAGATCCGGGGGAACATCGAGTGCTCGGGACATACTCCTGATCGGTTCTCTATCTCTCCTCTTTCTCTAATCCTTTCTCTCTGACTCTTGTCCTTTGTCCCGCTTTTGGCGCTGGGCGACGCGACGCGACGATGGTCCGGTTTCGCTGATACACGACGAAATCTGATACGCTCGCCGCCAATGCTCCGTGTGTCGCTTCTCAAACTCGTCAACGTGCTGTTTCTCTTGTAGTCTTACCCGGTGCAATTTGTCGAGTGATAAGGGTTTCACTAAAACAAGCCTTTTCAATTGCGTAATCAAAAGAAAATAATTTTGCTCACCCGCTGAAACGCGACGTGCAGAAACGACAATTTCAGAATTTCACCATCTAGCTTTTATTGTTAATAGGTTCTATTACATTTTTATCAATTTTATTATTCGATAATATTATACATACTTTCCTTAAATTTCTTTAATTTTTGTAATTCTCTATTACGTTTTCTCGTTACGTAGGAATTTTTTTTATCAAATTCGAATGAAAGATAATTTAATTTGAAAAAGGAAGAAGGGAGTCACACACGTTGATTGATTAAATTAAAATTTTCTTTGAAAAAAGAATTCTCCTATATGTATAACGTTATAACTGGTTTTTTCTTCTTGTATTATTCCTGGTATGACTTGTTGGAAAACACCGATCGGCCGACTATGTATAAGTTTCTACTACTGACGTACGCTGTCAGCTATGAGCCACGACTGTCGCTGAGTTATTTGCGTACATTCATCGCCTCTACAGTATATGTAGGTGAAATAATACAATACTCTAGGCAAGGACAGTACCGTCTTCCATTAATCTTGCAAATGAATTCAGTCTTTAGTCTTCACTAAGAAAATCGTTCTACAATTTACGCTAATAATTATCGACTCACTTAATACTGTATATATAAGATCTCCCTACTCTTGCTATTTGTTTTATGTTACTTATTTTTACCTATAATAAATTAAAATACTATACTTTTTAATTTATATATATATATATATATATTCTAACGATATAAAAATAAACAAAATAAACAATTCTCTAAAAACAACAACAGAAAATTTATATATATTTGCATTTGTAATCGTTCTAAAGTTTATCACAACTATGTTTCAAAATTTATATGTTAATATACTATAACTATGTGTAATATTAATTAAAAGATGCCCTTAACACGGGATAATGAATCTCGCATCACACACATTTATCTGTACAGCGAACATATACCCGTACGAGGGAACTATTTGGCCAAATAGAATATTTAGTAAGGTAATAATGAAACTGGATTATAACTTAGCGCGAGTGAATAATCCACGATTCGATTCCGGGCTATACTGGCAAAGCCAGTGGTGATTACGGCTCTCTAAAATTCCCTCCTAACGTTCTCTCAAACAAGCGTTTCTCGGCACCTCGTTATCGCGAATCATGCAAATTTCTACGTGCCATGAGTGAGCTCGAATTATGAGTGACTACCGCAAGTTTCCTCTTACTGGACAACTCTTGTAAAGAAATCTATAATTGTCACCACCTTGCTTATTTGACATTTGGTTATATATGTGTTATTTCATTACTTACTATATCCAGGACGGAAAGGATTATAGGATTATATATATACGATGTTTCCTTTGTGCTTTAGAGTCACATATTTTTAAATGTCTTGACATTTACAAGATGAGAAAGCTATTTAAGACAATGAAACAGTGTCATATTTTAAGACAAAAAACAAAAAAATAATGAATTATAATAAATCTTACTCATAGAAAAGCTATAAGATTTTATTATAAAAATATAGACACTTGCTTTTTCACTTTTAAAGGTAGAGAGAAATTAACACGGGAAGAAAAACTTTCAGGAAACAATTTTATGAAAGCAAAATATTGTTTCTTGTAATCAGTTTTGCCTTTTTCTCTTTTATATACTTAAAAAAGAATTATTTATTAACATTTATTTCTACATACAATATTTTGGTTACGTAAGATCATTGTATAATTCAATATTAGGTATTAAAATTTGAAAATGGACGTTTGTCTTGTCACTCTAGTTACCTGCACCTATCATTCATTGTTAGCAACATTTGGTCCATATGTTCTCACCACTGTTGGATCAGTGATGCCGTTCACCACAAAGTGTGGTTACACCGCACGATCAAGTCTGACTGACACAACACTAGTAGTTACTACTGACATGGCTGGCACTGTACCCGTTTGTAATTGTCGCGTATATGGATAAGCAATTAACTACATGTGAATTGCAATATCTGCTGCATCTACGATTACGCTTTAGCTTTTTGAGTCCGAAGCGTTCGTAATACTTTTGTACGCTGAACATGATTTCCATGTTATGCTTTTTTATTTATAATCATTATTAACGATATTATTTACAAATTACAAAAAATACAATATATGTTCATGAACTATAACTCGCACCAGGAACTTTGAAATCACATTCTCGCGCATATTACGAATGAAGAGGCGTGCGTGCGATTGGAATCGCTGCAAATAAAACGATTAAAGATGTGAACATTAAGGCATGTGACGCGATTAGAATCCAGACACGCATCCAGATTTGTCAGATTAATTAGTCATCTCACGTGTAATTTCGCGCTCGCAGCCACTTACACACATACTCCTCAGGATTCCGTGGGAAAGGGACGACGGCTGCCGACCGAGAGTTGCGGGACTCGAAGGCAAGCAGGAACCATACTGCAGCTCTCTCCGCTGCCGTGTACCAAGGATATTGGGCGATACGTCATACGTTGCATAGTTACGCGACCCCAAACGAGCTATTGTTCCTCAACGACGAAATACTCTCTCGGTCTGCGTCGTGCCCTCTCGCGCCATGTATCTCGCGAAGTGTCGTGCTGGTAATTTTGGAAATTTCGAAATTTGATTTAATTCCACTGTTTGTGTGTGTCACACAGGCTCCCATTTATAAACATAGTTATTCTTAAAATTATAACTTTCTTACATTTGTATAACGTAAAACGAAATCTATAGATATGCAGTTCCTCCTTGAATTCGTTATTAAATATATATATGTGTGTACATAATAATATCGCAAAATTTATACATTCTTAAACAAAATTAAATAATAGCTACTTCAACTCACTAACGAAATATAAACGTAATTTTACGAAAGTAGATATAAAGTTATAGATTCAATTATTTTCTTTATTAAAAATATTTGAAATTTATTGAAGTTATTACTAAATTTTATCAATTCATTTAATTTTTATTCTTCTAATCAATTATTAGATTATAATAAAGTACCAATTTATTGAGTAAAATTGAGAATTGAAGTTACTTGATACTATACGCTTTAGAAAGGAAATTACAGCGTACGCAAGTGAAAGATTTCCGATAAAAACGATAAAAGCTCATTGATAGAGACTTAACCGGTATAATATAGTTATGGTCCGAAATGAACTACTGTCCACTTGATGTAGTTCGACGTCTTCTTCTTTATTTCATATATTTGACGAGTCTGATGATTTCGATATTTCTGCGCGTATGTGACGTGTTTAATTCACAAAATATTTCTGAAAGTTTAATTAATTTTTTAATGATGAAATACGTTTAATTTTAACAATTTTAGATTTCAGTGCTATGGAAAAACATTTTAATAGTAAATAATAGATTCAATTTTCCTGAAAAAGATAATTTGATTACATTAAAATTGATTATATCAAAATAGATAACAGCATTGATCTTCAGATTTTCCTTGTAAGATATTTTATATTTTATGAACAAATTATGTCGAGGTTAAGTTCGAGTTCAGTAATATTAAAAATGAGATATTTTCTTTCATATTCAACAGGATAATCACGAATAATCATAAACTTGTCTTCGGAAATGTTTAAATATTACGAGTACGTTTTTTGCGTAACGAGGCACCAGTTTTGGATTCAATGACATATTTTCTCTTGGCTTAGTGAAGTATATTTTATACGACGTTGTAAAATTTATGAGCGTTGCGCATCTAATGTTATTAAATTTTACGGGGTTAAACCTCTCGTCGCGGATTATTAAGATTCTCATCCCGATGAACGATGACGAGAGAGTGAGAGAGAAAAGATGCGAGAAGACGCGATTCTTAGATAGGAAATTGTCGGTTATTAACTTTGTGTATTATATTTTCTACGCTCTCATAAACTGATCTACTTCTCAACTGCTCGATGTTAAAATTCCATCTCTTTATTACGTTTTTTGTTAGTATTATTTAAAACTAAAAATCTAGCTTTTGAAAAATTCACATTGCTTATTAAAAAGAAATTTCAATATAACTTATGTTTTCAGATTTAATTGATCGGTGATCTTAAATTATCTGATTTTTAAAGAATAAAATAAAAAACATATCTATAACTAAAACACGAAATGACTGAAATTAAATACCGATTTCTATATGTTTATTATAACGT
The DNA here is from genome assembly GCF_001594065.2 of Cyphomyrmex costatus. NCBI lineage: Eukaryota > Metazoa > Arthropoda > Insecta > Hymenoptera > Formicidae > Cyphomyrmex > Cyphomyrmex costatus. Next base: position 1,617,946 of record NW_017275130.1, read on the forward strand.
TTGTAGGACATGAAACGTCAACAAGATATGAAATCGATATTCACTTTTAATAAAATTGATATTCACTTTTTGCGCGTTCTAGATATTTTTATTGTGATCAAATATAAATTATAAATATTGTGTTTGATATTGTAATAGCTATTTGCAGATATTCTGTAACTTTTGATTTTTTTATATCGAAAGGTAAACTCTATATTTTTCAATTTAAAATTGGAACAGGATAGCTTTCGAATTTGAAACTGCTAAATAATGGGAGAAAGAGAAACTCGACAAGAACGGAGTAATACTCGTGGTATGCACATAAACATGCGCGAATAATTAGGTCGTGCGCGTCGACGTCACGGTGGTTGAAGGTGTGCGAGGTTTAGGAAGATGGGTATAAGAGATGGGACGCAGGTATATTTAATGCACGGGTGGTTTACCTTACAGCCGTACATCATCGGTTGGGTTTATGTTTATTCTCGTGTTTATTTAACCGTTCTGGTCATGTAGGTTTCTCCTGAATTTGGATGATCCGAATACTATGACGACCGCACAATCGGATTTTCTCTTCTTTGCGGTTGATCATCACACTTTCCCTTTTTGACTGTTATGAAACATAATATGACGTTATGAAACGTTTCTTTAAGAAGTAATGTCGTTCAAATAAGAGCGATACGAGATATACATAACAGCAAAATGATTAATGATGCGATAGCCGATGATTCCTTTAGACGTTTTTTGACACAAGTTGTATATTTATCCAATACTTGTGGAGAAGATTTAAAGTATCTTCATTCGATTAAAGCCAATCACGATGCATGTTTCCCCCTTGTTGGATTTTTTGTGTTCTAGTAAATGATTAAAACTGTACCATACAGAACTTTGAAAATTTCTAATAATTTATTAAAATGTAAGCAATCAGTAAGAAAGCAGACACCGTAAGCAATTGGTTTTTAACATCACAAAAACATAGACACGATAGATTATTCTTTGGAATTAAATCAATTTAATCTATTATTTCGATTGTCGCGAGGAATATACTATATTATTGTTGTAATGATAAAAGGTACAAAAGAAATAATTTATATATTTTTAATATCAGCGCTACGCGACTTGTTTTTCTTTATTTTGCACAAAAGACTAAAACTCAGAAGTAGTCTTCGTAAGATTGAAATACCCTCGTGGGAAATCCATTCGCGTCTATGGATGAGCGCATAATCGAGTGCGGATCGTGGAATTTTTCCAGCACAATTCGTTCATCTACAATCTCCAACTGACGTTTTTCGTTTCTTTTCTTCTCTCTTTCTTCGTGTACGATAGATTTTTATACGTAATAGCGAAAGATGATTGGATGAATGAAACTATTGCTCAAAGGCTTTCCTCTGGGATTTCGTTATCCTTAGGAGGCGACCTCCCACACTCGACTGCGTCCTATGTCCAGGCAGTATTTGAATATCGCGATATTTGAACGGAAATGGGAGCGGAGATAAGAGGTAGAGAGGATAAGGATGATAAGAGGACGCCAAAGATTGAATAAAAGGTACGAGAGATCGGCAAAGAAGTGGAGAGACAGAGAAAATCGACAGTGGGCTCTCTTTGATCCGCTCTTCCTTTGCTATTTACCGAGAAAAGCCGAACTACTCGGAAGCAACGAAAAACATGAAAAATTTCAACGATCTCTCTATGCCCATCCTCTGTTTTAGCTTATTTTCTACAAGAGCAGATGAGCTTTTCGCGATGTATCGCTAGTCGGATCGTGTCCTCTACAGCAACCATTCGTTTCGCGAAGTACGCATCGGTTCTTTGATTTTATGTAGCGAAGAATACTAAGAGATAAAACTCGAAACTGGAAATTTGTCTAATTAATTTTCTATTTGACTGGTTGAATAAAAAATGAATATGTAAGATAAAAATATATATGTTAAAGAAACCAATTAAATTAATTAATGCGACTAACGGTATTTTGAGTCCGTAAATGGATGAAATACGTACGTTTTATTCAATAATTACCAACATTTCGGTAATACGCTCAATTATGATAGACTTTAATCTTCTTACGATTAATTTTTCATTGTTCCCATTAATGAATGAAACCCTCCTGGTTCATTAATAATCCGCATTGATCGTCAAATTCCTATCGGTCGTTGCGAATACACATCAACAAAAATACCGTACTGATTAATCGATGCCAAAATTCCAGTCTTGGAAATTTTAATATCAGTTAACGGACATAACACAACAGTTGTGCCCGTTATTATGGGCGCACAATACATCGAACTGGTCCTCACTGATAGTACGCACGTGTACTACCGATCCTTGAATTCCTCGGACGTGCGCCTGGTCCTTTGATCTTCGTAGCGGCAAGATAGTTTCGAAAAGTTGCCAGGTAGTTGTTTGGCTCACCGGGCTCTGCGAGTTTAGCGCTACCAGTGAAGTATCGGGCCGAGCGCGAGCGCTAATTAATTCTCGTTTAACGCTCGGTACCCGCTCCCGATGTTCGACGCAAAATACTTGCTCACTGGCTGGCCAACAAATGTTAGGTATCTATTTATTTACCTTCAATTTGCTTTCCTGCAAACTCGCAGTAAATAGTCCGATGAAAAAGCCCCAGTGCCTTGACCGCGTAAAAATTGGATGTGTCTGCTTCTTGTGTGAATAGTATCGAGATTATTTACTCGCGCTTTTATCGTCAATATCTAGTAGCGAATATCTTTCGTTCGCTTCGTTTTACTTTCGGATCACGTATTGAAGATTCAATCGACTACGAAAGGATATTCTCCAGAATAAAGCAAACCACGTTTACATAAGACACGAACATGACAACGTCAACGGAGAAGAAACGAGGCTGGAGCTTAACTTTAACAACTTTTTTTTCTTTCAACTGCTGCTGATCGATAAAATATTATCTAACGCATCTCGATATTCTGTGGACATTGTTTCATTATTTCTGCCGTGAAATTCAATCCGTCATTTGCAGTTTGTGATAATTGACGTTTATTTGCAATGAAGTTCATGTGAACCAAATAACAGGATAAAACAGTCGAGCAGAGAAGTTGTAACCTATTCACTTTTTATTATTTATTTTCTGTTATTCAGAGCTCGCAAGCTTTCTGTTCGTTTCGTTCGATTTTCTAATTTGTCGCGTTATTCTCGCTCATATAAATACGTCGACAGAATATTCTATCGCACTCGAACTCAGAAAATATTGGTATTTTTCTCAATATTAATTTTTTTTCTATCTCGTTAATCGGGGGGGGGGATATAAAATCTAACAAGTTATTTCTCTCCGGTTTTTTCTCTTCGCGGTTCTCTTCGTTTATCATTGATTTTCCACACAAACGTTTACCAATTATTTCTCGACATTTATTAGCACTATGTTTAGTTTCACTTTTTTATAACTTTTGCTTGCTAAATTGCATTAATTTTTGTAAATGTCATCGTTTAATCTTCAACCAATTACGGCAGTTCTCTGATTTAGATTTAATTTTAAAGATTAAGATATTTATTTTAAGAGTTGTTAAATATAAACTTTTTGAAATGTGTACTCAATCATAATATGTTTTAAGTTCTTATCGTAGATACCTTTAAATCGGATTAATACTATTTCTGTTTATTTACAAATGTTCTTACACGTAATATCACTAATGTAATATGTAGTATTTTACTTTTTTTTCCATTTACATGTGTTTTTAGTGTATTGCGATTGTTATTTTTATATTTTAAATGACATTCTTAATCTGTTCGTTCATTAATTCTTTCTCAACCGAATAAAATAGATGATACTTTGAGATATAAATATTAAAATACGATGCTATCAAAATATTTCAATTACATTTAATCCGAGGGATGCGAAATTATTTTTTTTTTTTGCCAAAATCTATTTGTCCAAATAGCTATAGATATACATACCACTCAGTTAGTGATTTACACTGCTATTTTCCAAAGTCGTTGCTACATCCATATCACTGTCTTATCATTCTACTTATCTATCCATCGACGCAGACGTTCTCTTTCCGCTTATACCCGCTCTTGTGCCAGGAAACGATTTCTGTTCACGATGGGGTTAGAATGGATTCAGCGAGATTAAGCAGGCAGATACCAGCAGGATTTAGTCGAAAGTGCTTGTAGGCAGCGAGGGAGGCAGGAAGTGGAAACGGCGAAGTGAGGACAAAAGGAATGAACGGTGCCGTATGTACCTAGTGAACTTTTTTACGAACAGAGCCCCGAGAAGCAAAGTACGTTTACGAGCTTATGGCTCGACGTGCGCCAAGCGTTGGTGCTCGTCGACGACGGGAACACGGGCGACAGGCGTCCGTAGTCCGAGCACGCGTCCTTACCTGCCAGAAGTCAATTTCCTCCTTCGAAGAAGGTCTCTTCCTCGCCGGTTCCTTATCCTCTGGGGAGAAGCTTGTCTTCGTCCTCTTGTCGAGAGTCGCCGCTTCCGGTTCGTCCCTTCCATTTTCTTCACAATGTTCCCTGTGGTAACTTCGCAACTTTTTCTCGTTGAAAGCTTCCATTGTTTGTCGGTTTAATAAATTCGGCAACGGCGACGTGATTCGTTTCTAGGCGAAAATTGACGCTTCAGGCGGCTTTTTGCGACAGCAATTGGCGCGGATTTCTGGATGAGTAGGTACGGTAATACAGCATGTGTGAGAAAACAAGATATTTATAAGCGAAAAGCAAAATTTCTTAAAAAGCAATATTTTTTAACGATCTGTAGAGGGATTACGCTTTTTTTTTTTTCTTTTACTGTTCTATTGTACCCAAATGCTTTGCTTTTGGATTCTAAAGTATTTTCTTCTCCATTCATCTTCTCTTACTTCCTCTCTCAAAGGAATAATACAATTTCTCCAGTATTTTATTAGATTCTTCAGTATAATATTTGAAACTAGACCTTATTTCCTCGAATTTGTCTCTCAATTAGAACGCTATCGCGCTCTGCGACTTTACGGTTGCTCGGGCGAAAATTCCCCGTTGCCCCCAGCAGGTACGAAACCTGCGTCGTGACTCTGCCGTCGTCGCCGCCGTTTGATTTATCACGAAATTTGCCCCATGCACTCCCACGAGGGATACCGGCCCGGGACGACGTCGGTGGATGCTCTCGCGTGGATTCCTAATAATCTAATATGCCGCGACCTGAGCGCAATTTCATGCCTCCTCGGTCACGTGTAGCGTAGCACTTCCTCGCTATCCATGTGTGATCCGAGAGTGTTGTATTCACCCTCCGCTCGTCCTCCACTCCGCCTCCCGTCCATCCTCGCATCGTCTTCTCCGTTTGCCACTGGCGGACTGGTTACCTAGATGATCATAGTGACCGCTGGTGACTGGAGACTTGGAAATCCGATAACTTGGAAATCCGGATTAAATTCTCCCGGCGGCAATGTAACTTGCGTATCTGTTTGTATGGGAAACACGCATTGTGATTTATTGAAAATTCCATTGGAATTTGGAGAGAGTGAGAGAGAGAATGAGTTTTTATTTAATAATAATATTATATGGTATTTGTTTCATTATTTGATTTTGTTGAATTTTTCCACCTTGTGTTTTTCTAGGAGAGAATATTTTTTTTGGCTATAATTATATAGCATAATTACTGCTGTAATAATAATAATAACTAAATATATATATATAATTTACACATGTGCACCGGAAATAACTAGAAATTTTAGTTATTATTACTATAATAATGCAATTGTTATAAATTGTAGTAAATCTATAGTAATAATAATTATAATTTTTATAAAAAATTTTTATCATTTTCGGTGCCAACTATATATATATATATATATATTTGTTGATAGAACTATATATACGGTTATTATTACTGACATTACAGCATAATAACCATAATTATGATACATTGTGGCATGTAATAATATTACAAATAGTTACAAATATTAAAAACTTTTCTTTCAGTGTACGAATAAAATTGATGATTAGGTACGTATATGAATTGTAATCTCGTTTCTTTTACTAATAATATATAAAAATAGTAATAATGATACACTCGAAAGGAAGATATTCAATTCTTGTTCCAGTTCTATCAATTTGGTAAGTGAGGCTAGAATGAGATCTATCGAGTTACATTTTCGTTCGCAATCACGCGGACTCTTTCCGGATTCGACGCGCGTCGCGAGGCATTAAACGAACATGTATAACGCGACGGATACGAGCCTCGTACCGCTTCACTCTGATCGGCTTTTATGCGCTTTACATGCATGCTGCGATGGATATCCGCGTGCACGGCCCGCCGCGCGTTAGACGCCTTCCATATTCTATTCTATTCTATTCTGTCAGTACGAGATACCCAATCTGCAGCTGCACGCGAGCGTACACATCGACCGAGAACTCGATTCCGTTTCTCGCTTTTGATTGTCGATCGTTTGCATCGGCGTCGACGGGATTTTTCTCAAGAGAAACATACGACCGTTAGAATTTCCGTTTATTTTTTCAAAAAACCAAGTAATGAATAATTCTTTATAATATAGCAACGTTTTTTAATTTTATTATAAATTAGTTTTTTTTTTATTAAAACAATTTTTAGGGCATTTTTTTTTATTATATTTGCGTAGAGAAACATTGTATCATCCTATCGTTCCTATATCGTTCTCTTATATTTCAAAAATAAATTCGAGAAATTACGTTTTTCAAAAAAGAGGAGAAACTGGTTTTCAATTTGCGGCAAATTATTGATTAATCAAATAATATCTGCAAAAAGATTTAACATTTTTAGAAATACATATGAGCAAATGTTATTTTTATCATTTTTGTTTTACAACCCAAGTGTAATTTTTGGCGGATAAACTGTGAGGTTAATTTGCTTTTGATGATTGGTAGAATCTATAACTCTCATTCATGATAATAATTCGAAAATCATATTTTTGTAGTTGTTTTATTTTCGAAATAAGTAAATAATGTCGTTTGTAAAATGAAATTTAAATGTTTAATGTAGATTTGTTACATACCACACACATACAATTGAAAGTTTTAATTTAATTTTCTTTTCCTTTTCATCGAAAGATTGTTTGAACTCTTCATAGTGCTCATAGATTTTTATCTCCAAGAATCTTCTTATCGTGCTAGAACATATTAGAATAAATGAAGAATAAAGCTCGTGTACTCGTCTCGAAAAGATTCGCTTGAGCGATTTTTACAAAGGAACGAGCTTAACTGAAACCACTTGATCCAATCTTTCTGGATATCAAGTTATTCCAAGAAATACTTCCTTGTTTTACGTTGAATAATAACGTAGAATACATCCAGACGATGTATTGCGCGAGGTTATGCCGCGCTGGAAAAGCACGAATATGTGCTAAAAAGAGGAGCTCACATAGGAAATTATTTATTCGCACTTTACTCGCATTCGTAATTTTGTTTGGATCGGTGCGCGCGTGCGATAAATAGCATTTTAATCTTGCCGCAGCAATATGCGCGACGCAGCAAGTTGATATCATACCGGAATTATTTACTCGCGCATTTTACGCGCGCCTGCCAGAGTTTATTTGTTTTCGCAATATAAAGATACTTTTATATGCAGCACATACGATTTTAATAATCCCTTTATAATATTTTACTCCCAATAGACACAAAAATATTCCAAAATCTTGTGTGAGAAATCTTTTTCTATACCATATACTAGCATAGATGGCGTTTAAATAGTTTTTGTAATTTACGATCTTTATGACAGTTTTTAAATAGGAAAAGTTTAAAAATTACGAATGACAAAGCTAAAAAATTTTGCGCACTCAGGAATGACATTTTTAAACTTTTCCCATTTCAAAATTGTCATAGCCTTGGCACATTTTTTAATTAGACTTTTGGTTTTAATGTATTACAAATATAACTAAAATATTATTTATATATATATATTTTTTAGGACACACTCAATATATATCTTTATATAATTTCTTATACACGATACGATATCGGCACTGTGTTATCGCGATTTTCTGGATTAATTGAAGCGAACACAAAAAAATTCGTAAAAAAATTCGGTCAGCGCACGCGAAGTTTTTAAAAGTTCGCGTCGACTCATCGCGCTCTTAACTTCCCGAGTTGTAATAACTTATGAAATGAACTTCTAAAGAATTCATTTGATTCGGCTTCGTGACTTTGCGTGATATTACCCCCGCAGTAAGATTAAAGCGATATTAACACGACAGCAACGCAGCGAGAAGCACGCGATGTCCAGTGGTTGCGATAGATCGCCCTTTTGCCAGGCTGCGCCTCGAACTTTCCGTTGAGTTTTAGGTAGACTATTTTGACAAGACATTTACGGAAACAATACAGCCTCGCATGCTTCAAATTGGCCTTTCTCAAAGTGGAGCACGCGTATCTCTAGGGATATTCCTTGACTTACGCTAGAAATATCTCGAGATATTGCGTTAACAGACAGAACATTTTTGGGGTACTATTACATGTAAAGTAGAATTAATCTTTTTAACTGTAACTTTTTAAGTATTCAGTAATTACAAGTAATAATTGCAACATAATTTATATTTTCCAGAGGCTATATTAAAATTATCTAACAACGGAAATTTACAGCACTCGCGTGGCGCAAAGAAAGCTAAACTTTTGCGATCGCTCAAAAGAGCAACGGGACCGCTCCTTGTCCGTCTACTTATTAGAGGCGATAGTTCGGCAAGATAGTTAAGGTCGTTACCAGCTCTTACTTTAGCTGTTCCGATGTGGGTCAATTTCTTACTTCGCTGTCCTGGTCGGCGACTTTGCGAAGGCGCCTTACGGAAAACTCACGGAACCAATTTGATAATATCGTTGCTCGCGCACCGCTGCACTTTCCCATGGCCATGGCTGCAGGAACAATAAAATTACACATACATGCGCACACATACATGATACGCGTGCGTACGGACGTGAGTCTGCGAACCGCGTTCGTGAAGCTCCTGGGACAGTCTCGCCATCGTCGTCGTATAACCGTTTTCCGCCTTTCGTCTTCGAGGCTGCCACCGGATAGAGATGCTGCACTGACACTGAGAAATGGGAAAAGTCACTTTTCTACGTTCCTATAGGGCCGCTCAACCGCTACGACGCGCCGTGCGACTTAAATAGAAATATTGTAGTTTTTAACATAAATTTATTTAGTTATAATTATAAAAAATATTATAATTATAAGAAGATGAACGTAGGTAATAATAGACGATAAGTAAGAGTTCGTGGAAAAAATGTGTTAAAACCAAAAGCTCTCAGACACTGATTTAGTAAATATACTGCAGTCGTAATATATAGACAGCTATTTTTCTTATGTTAAATCAGCAGAGCTGAATAAAATAAGCGATTATAGATAATTATATTTGTTGTAATATCATAACAAATTTATTAATATAGCAAAGATAACTTTTTTTACAAAGATCAAGTCTCATTATATAAGTAGAAATCAAAATTTTTAATAAAACATGCTAGCTAAGATTGTGCATACTTTGCTGCTATAATGAAGAAAGCATTAGCAAGTTTCATTGTAGTAATAAATTAGCTGAATTAACATACTGCTGATAATTTATAGATATCATTTTTTTGTTAAATCATCAAATCTTTTTAGTTATAAATGTTGAACTTGCAATAAGCTGTAGCTTTGCTGAATCACTCAACTACTTTTTTTCGTGTTGAAATATTGTAACATTGCAGTTGCATGTCGGAATTATTTCACTTTATCGGAAAAATGTGTGTTTGAACAAAATTTAATTTTTAAATCATCTGGTGTTTATGAAAGTATTTTATGAATATCGAGTTGACAGACTAAAAAGATGCAATTGAATTTTCTGGTAGTGTGGCCCTCTTCCTTCCATCACAGAGTAAATGCATTTCAGAAACATTACATTACGAAAGTGGTATGCCGGGAAAACTCTTTAAAAGAAGTGACAAATGGATGCGCCGCGATCTATGAATATTCATCATGTCAGTACGCGGATAACGCGATAGCAGCACAATGTTTCAGTCTTCAAAAGTACATTGCGTCAACGATGAGATATGCGGAACAGTATGTTAAAGATATTTTGTTGGATTCGATTTGCGAAACGATTGTGTGCCAAACTGCAAATCGCTTATAATATTTTGTCGAATAAAGTACGATTCTGTTACATTATGAATTATTATACAGTAATGAGATACAAACTTAATATATATAATTGATTTACAAAAAATTTAGTTGCAATATCATCTAAATTATTAAGATAATTTTATGAAAATATAAACAATTAAATTTATTGCTGATTGAAATATTTTTAATGGATAATTATAATTTTGCACAGTAATTTACTGTTTTAATAAAACCAGAAACAATCGTGCGATAAATAAAATTAAAAGGGAAGGAGAGATATTTCTTTTATGTTAAAGATGCGGGTTACGAAGCTTATGAAGCGTTTGTAGGTTGTGTAATTTTGAGTTTGGAAAATTAAAGTACACCATGTCTCCTCTTTGCTTTATAACTCCATAATAATTTCATAATTAATTTTGTTTCTACTTGTTCTTACACAGTAATTATTGGATCGAGCTAGTAGTAGCTCGTCGAGATCTTTAGGATGCTTTAATCACATTTATTAGACCCTGAAAATTCAAGAAGCGTATAAAATTCATACTGTAACTTGGGCGGGAACAACTCAGCGGAACTTCTTGATAAAGATAGCGTCGCTTCCTCGCTGTAATTTCCATAACTGGCAATTTTTAGCGGACTCGAACACGCCGACTTATTCTTAACCGCGCGCACTAATTACTCCGGATAAAGTAGATGGGTCTACGAATGAGTACGAGTAAATTAGTCGCTCGATCGTGGTCCTTAAATTGTTTCTCTGTTTTTTCTTTTGTCACGATTATCCTTAATTAAGGCGCCGAAATTGAATTCTGATCTCGCTATAAACACATAATAGGTCGTCGTTATACGTGGTTGGTTGTCGGGCTTTTTCCCGAAATACTCGATTCACCTCGACACACTTCGGCGCATTCAATCAATTCGGCGTAGCTCGTTTGCAATTCTGCAGGCCAACAGACGAGTCTCGATACACTCCGCTAGTGCAATTAATCAGTATCCTTGAAACGGTTTTCTCTCTCTTTTTCTTGAATGTGTTTCGATCTTTCATTTTTTTCTCCTTCCATTCTTTTACACTTCTCTTCTTTTTTCCTTTTTCGACTTATAAGCAGCAGACGTCGAGCGTGCGCTTAACCATCTGTACTTCGAGTCGATGTTTCATACGCAGACGACCCCTTTCTCGACCTGTTTCCTTGAACCCTAGTATATCAGTCATATCGCTAATTGGAAATCGCTCGTGCGATCTACAATGTCTCGCGCGGCATACTTGTTATTAAATGTGCGTTTACCGCGAACCGCCAGCCATGTCAGACTTTACATTAAAAGGAAAGTTTCCGGTCTTTCCTTCTTTCGCTTTCCTTGAATTGACGAAAGATGTCACTCGTTGCTTGATTGCAGCGCAACGGGCATCTTTTCGCTTTTAAGTAAGTAATTTGATATATGTGCTTGTGTTTCCAAAAAAATTTATGAATTTAATTTTAATAACAGTTTTCCTTTCGGATGTTGAAATAAGACATAATATTTTATATCTCCTCGATATCATTTACGTATTATCTATTACTTATTCTTTATTTAGTCATATAACAATAAGAAAATCTTTTCTTTCCACATCTTCTTTTGTCGTACTTTAAAGTTAACTTTCAGTTTAAAAAGATTTAATTTGCGTGAAGAGTAAAGGAAGTTAGCACAAGTTTAACGTTTTATCATCACGAATGTCATCATTGGATTTGCATGAAATTATTATAAAAGGAGATTTGTTCGAACGTATTCTTCTTAAATGCGATTTTCAACAGTAAATTATGTATCTATGGAACGATAACAGATTTCCATTAGCATGTGAGCTACAGAGTAATTAAAGAGACTGTGTATGCACTGAGGTATAAACTTACATTTTATATTATATATTATATAAATATAAATATTTTGTATGTAAATATACATATTCCTCTTCACAAGGGACAGGATACGATACATGTACCTCATGATACGCGTGTCACGCAGAATAGATTTCCGCGCTGATGCCTTTTAATTGGCGCGGATGTCGCGATTATATGAAAATAAAATGCTCATTACAAGCACAGATTTCCATTAGCTGAAACTGTTTGTAATGAATGTTTACTAGGGCTTGAATAATGTGGCCATGTAAACATATGTGTCCAATGTATTATGTATTTTATGCGTACTTTTTCACAGCGTTTGTAGTTTATATCCATGGTGTTATACAACTGCCATGGAATGTATTAATATTTTATTAATGTCGCAGTAAAATTGGTACGTAGAAATTAGCAAAATAAAAAGCCAATATAAACAAAATGAGATTTTTTGCTTAAATTAAATTATAAATTTAACAGATAAATCTTATTTCTTGTATAGATAACCTGCAGTTTCCTATTAAAAATAAATTGAAAATTCTCATTTTTATATATTATATTATTATTATTTGTATATCGATTATTAAAAAAGCAAAAGGATTGATGTTATGACATTATCATTTATTGTTATAATTTCATAAAAATATCAGATACACACAAAATATAAAGTATTCATAATATAATTTTATTTTATATGCAGACACGTTGCAATACTTTAATATTATTAAATAAATTTAATTATACTATCAACAGCTTAATTCATTGGAAAGTTAACGGTAATTTCACGGCTAATTAAACAAATTAAAATTTGTGGAGCTTTAATTTGAAGTTAATTTTATATGAACAGGTTTAAATCGTGCTAACGTCTTTTTACTTTAACTCGTTCTCAGGCAAAATGAAAATGAACGCTCGTGCCTCGACTAATCGCTGGTCAATCCAATCGCGGTACTCGTGCGCGTCAGTCGTCACGTAAGTGCATGTGCTGTAAGTACTCAGCGTACACAAATACCCACCATTCGCACGTGCATCTCGAAACCAACGGGGAAGCGAACCGAAACGACGGTAGTGGTGCGGTCGTCGCGGTGGCGCACGCGCCACCAGATAGCGGGAGACGAGGGGATGGTTTATCTCCCTGGCGCCATAAACGTTGCAGATATTATGGATAGTGGACTGAGTTACGGGCCAATATTTCTTCGTAATTATTCTACGCTCCTACGTAACGGGAGAGATAGCATCGCGGAGAGAAGCCAGGTATAAGGGCGCTTACACGGTACTGCCACTTTCCTCCCAGATCGTCGGGCCGCCCTCCCTTCGCGCCACATCCGAATTTAGATTCTGTTTTTTATTACCACCCTCGTACGTGATATCGGATTTTTTCCACAACCCGCGATCAGCATAGTCGATTTATCGGTGTTGTTTGTATGCTTAACTGACGGTCTCGTCTCGTGCATTATTTTATCCGCTCCATCGTCGTCTACTGTCGTTGTCGTCACGATCGGAATGAAAAAAAGCGCAGAAAATGAATAGCACTTATGTTCAAAGAAACTTGTAACTTTTTGGATTTTTTATTTTGACATGTAAACCTTGAGAACTTAATAATTATTATAATTACAGCAACTAAAAAAGAACCATTTTCTGTGACATGAATCTATTTATTACACTGAATAGCAGGAACACGGGTGATTCAATCCAATCGAGTCATAATATTTTGTTATTTTAACTTCCATGTCAAAATATATGTAAATTAGCCCATATTTTTGTAGTTAGTTCTAAAATAAATAACATTTAAGTATATTATATTTAATAAATAATGAACTAAATTTAAATCGAATTTAATACATTTTTTGAGTTAAATTGTTTGATTTCATTGTTTTAGTTAAATTAACGACATATTGAGTAGTTTAACAGTAGTGACTTGTAGAAATAATTAAAAATAACACAAATACAATTATGAATTTAACATTGTATTTCTTATAATAGTTTTATGAGATCTTTTACGTGCAAGAAAATTTATTCTGGAAAAATTCAAGTTCAAAGTGATTTGATGACATCATAAAAAGTTGAGAATTGAAGCTGTCGGATAATAACTGACATTTATATATATGCAAAGAATCTTCCATCACTACTTACCGGTATTCCTTAGAAAGGATTTTCCGGCACTGTTTCCGCCAAGCGTTCATTCGTAACGAAAGTCGTAAATGAGGAGAAAAGAATACTCTAGAATAATGAAGGCTATAGGTAGCAGAGAGTTTGCGCGTAATTGTTCGCGAGAGTATTTTTCTTTTCTTCGGAGATCGACCAGCGAAGAAGGTTCGCCGAAGTTAATTCCTCATTATTTCACTACCCCTGGCGACGATTAACGAGGCACTTCGTAAGACTAAAATTGCTACAGAAGGCTGGCGATTAGTTTAAGAATACTCTCTAAAAGATCTACGGATTATTTTTCAAGTTACGGAGTTTTGTGTAAAAAGTGTAGCCCAATTTTTTACGTGATCACTTAAATAAAATTCTCTCTCGAATCTTATGGCTTTGAAATCGTACGAATTTGGTGGCTGTATTTTATGTAATTATTAAACAGTATTATAAATATTAATTTGTATAAAATTTTAATCTTCACGAAGCAAATTATAAACTGGATAAATTTTCTCTTTAACATTTGCGGCGTTATTTTTGTCATTTTGTTTCATCTACATTACTTTTAAACACAATTACACGCTTTTTCTTCGTGATGTTTGCTTGTTTGTACGCGCAATTAAGTTTTCCACGTTTATACTTTTCGCCTGTCTGTTTTAGAAATAGCTTCGTAAATTCAAACCCCCATCCAATTACATTCTCATTAATTAAACTGGATTACGTTACGAATTTTAGTTGACTACGGATACGCATCCGACGAGTGTTTTAAAGGTGGGGAAAATTTTTTTTTGTTTTTTTTAATTGCCTGAATATAGCTCGTTACTGTAGCGAAACGTTTACCGATTACATGCGCGTTCTAACTCCGAGTATTCATCCGTTGATAGATGCAACATGAAATTGTAGCAACAATAGCGCTACGAGGCAGCCGGTGCTGTTATCAACGAAAAGACGCTTTCCAAAATGACAACGTTCAAAATGATGACTTTGTTGTTCACTCTGCGCTACTATTGTACCGAGTTATTATCAATCGGAACAATAGAATAATTTGAATTAATGAAAACATTTTTGGATGTGAACAATTATTTTTTTTTTTTGGTCGCAATCTTGAATTTATCTGCCGAATATTCTCGCTAAATCGTCTGGTTATTAATGTCGCACAAAAGAACGGCTGGATTTTTTCGGATTACTTGTATTTCGCGCGGTGTAATCAAATACGCTGTAACTACTACACTTCAATTAAAAAACTTTTCGGAAGAGCAAAAATTATTGAAGTAAATGCCGGTTGTGCGTTTTAGGTAAATACTATTACATATACAGATTACTTTGTGGGAATGTGTCCGCGTTTACATTCAATTTATAGATTTGTTGTTTCATATTTTTTTTTTATGTCCAACGCACGCAAACGAAGTCGTTTCGCGAAGTTTGGCTCAAAAGATTCGATTGCTCGCGCTGCAGGTTATTTTTTTGTGTTGAACTCTTCCGAAATGAAATACTATGGTGAAGTTTAATTGAAAATATTCGATCGCGTTTATATTGGCGCACAGGAACAGTGTACATAAAATGCTATTATGTTTTTATCTTGAAAAATACATTTTTACATCTATCGATTCGGGAATAATTTATTTGTTAATATATGTATAATTATAGTTATGCATGATATTTTTACATCACATAATGAACCCAGATTAATGGAAAATTACATATTATATATTTGGTAGATGCTTTTCGCGATAATGCGAATAAATACGATTTATTCGCATTTACACACACAAGTAGTTATCATTCTTTGATATGCGCATTATTTTATTTTTATTATAATAAATACAAAATTTATCAGAATCGAGTAATTCGCGCGAATCAGATAACGGTTCATTTATTTTATAAAAAACATCTTTCACAATTGAGAGAGGAAAGGAAAGGAAGAAGATACGCTGTATACTAAATATTTAGAATATACAGCTTTATATTTACATTTTGCAATTAATTTGACACGTGCAAATATCGTTACGTATGTTTGAACTTTAAACTATATTGCGGTACCTATGTTTGTGCTTTCAGGATGGTCCGCATGATCGGCGATGAATTCCTCACAGAGGAGCGGGACCGAAAATACTACGCCGATCACTACACATGCTGCCCACCACCTCTCTTCATCATCCTCATCACCCTCGTGGAGGTGAGTAGATCGAGTTATCCTACCTCGTAACGAGCATGGCATGCGCCGTATAATGCGCATGCATACTACCTACTTTCTGTTCTTTGATCTTCGCGTCCTCGGTCGCGATGATTAATAAATCTTTAACGAGATTATTTATGTGCGCGAATATAGACGACGACTACAATGCGCTATTAATTTATGCTGTTGTTTTCCTTAATCCTTTGTTCCGGAATCTTTTATTAGTTTTTGGATAATTTGTTACTGCCACGCTTATTATAGTTGTTTCGGATATTTGATTTATACAATTTATATACCGAGCTCAGGAATACTTTTTTCGTTTAGTCTGCAAATTTCTACATGTTATACTTATGTTTGTTGAGAGAAAGAGAGAATTTTTAATTAAAAAATACGTGAAAAGATTTACGCAGATCCTTACATTACTTTTGCAATTTTGCGAATCTTCTTTCTTTGTTCGCTTTTAATTGCTTTGGTGTGCATTAATTGCAAGAGTCTTCATTTCTGCAAAGTTCCATCGTGGATTCTCATTTCTTATGTACGTACGTTTATGACATTGTATCATATTGCGTAATCAAAGATTACAGTTTGCCCAGAGGGAGCGGAGTCTAATATTCTTCGTGGTCAAAGAGTTAACTATGTCTGTAAAAGAGTCACGCACGCTTGCTCGTCGCTGCGTCGTCGTTCTCCATTATTTTCTACATTTTCGTCAAGATGAATAATTGTCTCTCATCTCTAACGAGCACGCTAGATATTGTACGACAGATATGCGTACAACATCACCTCTTCCTTTTGATTCCGTGACTAATATTCGTTTTGAGATCGTCTCATCTGGTTTTTTTTCTCGTCGTCGCATATACCAATGATCATTCTTCTAATTACTTTGTTTGTTTTTTTCTTCTATTTTCCCTTATGACACGCGCGGTGTGAAGATCTTCGAGACAGATTCATTTTACCGGACGACCTCGTTAGGCGGCGATTTTAATCTCCGCAAAGTAATTCGATACTCGTAAGCTACCCTCGTTAAAAACATGCTCCGATACGAACGAACATCTTGCGCAATAATGCTAATTAAAATTACGTCGGGTTATTATGTCATGGCTTGGGCGTCCGGTGTGCCGTTATAAATATTGATTTAATAGAGATACGCGGCGGCGTCAAAGGACGACCGATCACGCACACACGTATATATCGGGTCATTATAATAAAAGCACGCGCATTCACGTGCGAATCTCTCCTCTAAATTATTTTTGTTAGGTTCTGCAGGCCATCAGGAATATAATGAATACACATAATTACTCCGCTCTCATATTATGACCTGCGCATGGTAAAATTTTAATGAAAACTGTATTATAGAAACGTTTATATTGAACGTTTCAGTCGCATGGAAAATGAAGTGATTATATTTTTAAATGAGTTCGGTATGCTTCGAAACATTGCCGCGATTTTATTACGACATATTGAGCTTTGAATGTTTAGAGTGTGCATATACCAATTTATCATTCGGGTCTCGACCTTTTTATCGATGCGTGCGACAAAATATGTGAAAAATTACGCAAATTGCAGGTGCAACACGACCGTTTTTTTTTTTTATGACTTCCACCATTATCCGTTGCTCCGTCTTTTTTTCTGTCTTGTCCGTCTCGGCGAAAAGAACAGGAAGACAATGTAATTGTCTTCTGTAATGAGCGACTAGCGCGCGACTTGCAAAGCGCGCATGATAATGTTCTTTGAGCACGCTGCAACCGTGTTTAATAAATTTTTAATGATCACGGTTTATGCATAATTTGCGCGTAGACGACAGCGCGCGACATTAGTCGCGAACGCACGGACAATGTTCTCGAAATTTAGATTTGAAGCTCACAATACCATTATTAATATCTCCGACCGGAATTACGCGCTCTTACTCGCGTGTGTTCGTCGTTATAATAATAAAATTAACTCGACCATAACTAATGTCGAGTTGGATGAGTGAAATGCGAGAGAAAAAAATACAACGAAAATTTTTTTTCGTATTGCCTTGTACAATTTTCGCAGGATATAATTTAGAATAAAATTACACAAATTGTATAAGGTGAATCGCGTACATAATGTTAACAAATGGATTTTATTACGACTGGTACAGCTAATGATTTTATTTTATTTTATTAAATTTTAAAAAATATACAAATTTAAAAGAGAGAGATTTATTATTCTTTAATCAAAATAAAGGTAAATTGGACGTCTTAACGAACGAGAATAAAGAAAGATTAAATTTATTTAGGTATAATTAATTTGCGAAAAATTGCACCAATTATAAAAATATTTGACACGTTGCAAATTGCAAAATTCAATGAATGACGAACGCAATTATTCGTGAATTAAAGCTACGATCTAATTAAATCGCATGTTTCAACTGGTGGTCCATTTTTTTCAACTCATCGTTTCTTATAATACATCGATCGCACATGATCGAAACACAGAAGGATCTGGTTTGATGTTCGATAAACACTTGCGGTCGAAGTGCTCGTTAATTAAATCTCGAGGTACCACCATGGTGTAAACTGCAGTCCCGGAAGCGACATGTGCGGCCACTGGGATAAGACGCGTCCTGGGATACAGGATAAGTGTCCGCGACGTACGACGTGAAAGAGTAAATTGGTATCAGTAAGTCCTCTAAAAGGGTACTTAATTGCCACTGCTCAGTCGTCATATTTCATGATTTAATTAAATCGCAAGTATCGCGCTTCTTTTTAGCTCTGTTAAAAGGTTGCGCATTCGTAATTTCATCCGGATGGAGGCTAAAATTGGATTTTAACTTGCAGTAAGCGAAATGCAAATGAAGGAACAAAGGAAAAAAGAAATCGTCGCGACATTACCGATGAGTAAATTGAGTTTGTTTAGATATGACGATATAATTTTTAAATATTATTATCTCCTTTTTAGACACTTTTTTTATTAATTTCTTTGAAGTCACGCTTTTTACGAGCTATTCTGTCATATTGCGCGAAGTCAGGGAGGAAAAATCTTTCCTTTCGTTCGTTCAGTTTGCTATGAACTTTGTGATTTGCCAGTCAAAGCATTTTTCGTTAATTAAATTCCCTGGTATTTCATGTCGTAAGCATTGATGTTGGTGATATATCCGAATTGCCACGAACAAGTCTTTGAAAATTACGATGAAGGAAAATTTGTAATTTTAGATACTTTAAAATAATATATTTTCTCCGCTACCAAATACAATAATACTAAAATCTTAACAACATTTGAGAATTCGCGACAGTATCAGTAATATCGAACATTTTGCTTCAAGTTGAACTAAAAACGTAATAAGTATTAATTAATTAAATCTCGATGTAACAACAAAAAATCTTCAAATTTATAACAACTTACGCATAACAACTTTATTTGAGAATTTCTTTTTTATATACATATATGTATATATCAAATTGTTAATTCAAATAAAAGATACAAATGACGTTGAATGCACGATGATTCTATTTAAATATATGTACGTGCATATCACACACAGCTGCGATTGCGGTTTATTTGTCAAGGAATTCTGCGCTAATTAAATCTGCAAGTATCGTAAGTGCAGCGTGGAAAGCAATCCCGGAAGCGTCGAACCGCGCGCTGCTACCGGACGGTTGCTGTACATTGGGATAAAGCGTTCCGCCTCGCTATCTCGTCCGCCACGACGGGTATATAGAGGAGAGGGGATCGAGGAGTTGTAATTTTAAACGGCTCACGGTTAATACCCATTAGCGACTGGGTTAATACATGATTCACGCGCGCCAGAGATTGTCACATTCGGCTCGATTCTAATTATAATTTATCGTCCGTACGCGATTCCCCACCTGACTTCCGCCTCACATATACCGTAAAAGCTGGCATCACTGCGACGGTGCGCATGTACGTGTATCGGACAACGACATAAATGTGCGTTAAAATGTTCTGTGAAACATAATTCGAGATTATAGTATATATTAGTTTCGTTTTATGGTATTAGATATTACATTGTAGCGTTTATTAATATTTCACTAAGAAAAATTATTGCACGCAGATAAATACTCTATGCAAGTAATAATTACTTGATTCAAATATTTCAAAAGTTTATATGTTCGTTAATCTATCGTAAGTTCATCACAAGCGCGCGCGTCAAATTTATTCTAAGTATATTCTGTAAATTTTAGTAAGTTTGAGATGCTTCTCTCTCAATCAAGATTATTAAATTAAAACAAATTCAATTTGCTTATTATATAAAGAGTCTTCTTAGATCAATTTTACAATATTCTTCAAAAGAAAGTGAATCCTTGTTTTGAGTACATAGCAAAATGAGCTCTTTTAAAATTTATAACAAGTATATTTTAAAATTGTTGTAAAAAGAAATATTCTTTGTTGTTGAAGATAACCGCTATTTAAAAGGAAGAAAGTAAATTAAGTAATTACGTTTCTTAGCAACGATGTTTTTCTGTGTGTGATTGAAAATGAAATAATAACCAGAAAAATCTGATTATATCAATTATAATTATGGTTATCTTAATTAGGATTATTATTGATTCAACCAGAAAATTCTGTCCTTTTCCAACCAGAATTCTAATTAATGCAACCAGACTCTTTTTCCAAATGTTTGCGTACTTCTTTCATTAGATGCTTCCTATGCTTTCTTGCTTTATTGCATGAATGACACGGGTTTTACTTTGATGTTTTTATGCTTATTTGTACGGTTTCTCCTTTAATTCATCGTGAACGGGATCTGGTTCTACTTGAATCGAGTTCGGAAGGGACCAATTATGTGACGCGCTAATAAAATCCTTGCGCAATATAAAGCTTGTATTTTATTCTTTCTCTTGCTAATTTTTGCTAAAATTACTATAATTTTCTGATTTCTCAACGATTACTGTAACGGAAACTGGTTGGTAATATTCGTACGTGTAATTTATCTACGCGGTATGCGTGTGTGTATGCATGCGTTCGTAATACGTTCCGGCTTGCGTGGATTACAAGCGGCGATTTAAACACGCATTACTCCACGTTACGAACCAACCGAGCGATTACTTGTGCGCGACATATCGTAATTTCCGTGACTATACTTTTCACATCGCAATGTCATCGAAATTTATAAGATCAACTATTATAGTTTTCTTTGGTCTATTTTCTTAATGATAACTTGCGAGAGATTCTAAAAAATGTATGATATGGAAAAAAAGCAATGACATTCATAAATCAAAGAGCATTTGAGCAGAAAAATTTTATTCTTGTGAATTGCGGAGCTTAATAACCAATATTTTATTTTTTATTATATAGTCGAATGTTAAAACATTTTGATAGATTAGATTTCGATAGTGGAAATAATTAACAACTATAATAAATAAGAAATATATTTTTCAATTTAATTAACACATAACTTTAATACTAATTTGGTTTTAAATTCTTAATTATAATATTTAAAGAATAATTATTAAAAACGTGAAATTGAAGTACCTAGAACGGTAATGAAATAACAGCGCACTTCAAAAATTTCGGTTGCATAACGCGGTCTACAAAATAAATCATTGCACTTGTAGAGTTGCATTGTAACATTCCTATACGAATTATTTTTTTATTTTGCGCTGTTATTATATGCAAAACGCCGCTTTTCTTTACTAATTGGAATCCTGCTTTCAAGAAAGCTTAAGTTCAAATCAATAATAGACAGCTGTTTCACTAATTAATGCTGGTCATATCATTCTCTCTATTATTAGAGATCACTTTTGTATTTCGTAGCAAACTCTTTTATCATTCGTTTCGCGCCTATTGTTTGCTTTTGTAGCTCTTTGCAAAACCAATTAATGACTTGTTCACGTTTTCATCACATTGTCTATTGTACTCGACAATGCTTTTAGTATTTATTTACATGCGCCTTTAAAAATCGAAAAAAATACGAAAATGCAACCTGTTCAAAAAAATATATAGATAACATAGAATCTAACAAATATTGAAGTTTGTTTGAATTATTTAACAAAAAATATATATTATACGTTGCGTGTATTTTGCATTTGAAGATATTTTTATAGAAAGAGTTTCGATTCAATATTTAAAAGTCCAGTATTAAAGGTATATTTATAGAATAATGGACTTCAATAGGCAATGGTTGATTCAGCTTTAATTAATTTGTTGTGCTGCAAATTAGAACGAAATTCTATTTTGATTTGGTTTGTTCTTGAGAATGCGCTATGACTCACAATTACGCACACATAGAATATATTGCAGTAGAATATATTGTTTGCGCGATAACTACCATTGTTCGTTTCTACTCTGTTCGCTTACCACCATATTTCGCGGCAATGAGCACGGCACAAACTTTTATCTCGGCGTCGGTGATATATGGTCCTGGCGTCGCGACGCTCGCGTCTTCTCGTGTAGATCCAAGGTGGTCTATAGCTTCATAGTTGATGTCTCTTTCCTTACACGGAGTCTTCTTACGATGAGTTTCTCCTTTCTGAAACTTCCTCAGTTGCCTTTCAGGATCTTTATGGCACTTTTCGCAGATACAGCTTCGACCAGGTTGGGATAAAATTTATGTATGACATTTCATTTATATACTTTTCTGTTATACTATGTCATTTTTTAAATTATATTTCTAAATTTAACAATATAAAGTATCTCATAAGACCATAATATGACTATACGACGAATTGAAAATAAAGAGTCAAGCTGGATCTTTAGTGTTGAAATAATTTTGTGTGAATTTATATAGGTTAGCAATCATATCCAATCCCTGAAATTGTGTGCCGAATTTGTTTTCAGTTTTGGAACAATTCTAACAGAACTAAAGTTATAATTAAATAAACGTAAATTGAATCGACAAGTAATTTAATCAAAATATTGATGCTTATAGGCATCTCAGATTGAGCTCAATATTCTGATGCGTTTTAAAAAATCTAAATAATTTTATTGTGAAAAATACATATTTCTAAATTATCTGGCTTCTTTAATTTTCTCATGTAATGTCTGCTTGGTATTTGCCTGAGGAATTTGCGCTGGCAGACATTCCTCTTTCAACCCTGTGTTTTGCATATCCTCTCGGCGATGACCCTGCGCATCTTGGTGGTCGTGTCTTTTGAATGCACATCCACGTCAGCAGGCACGGGGAGAGAGGATGAAGGAAGAGGCGCATGTACAAGACGTTTATGTATTTAGGATGAACGTACATACACTGTAAGGAAGAAGGTCGATTGTAAGGGAGACGAACTTCCGTTTTGTCTTATCTTCTTCTGTCTCCTTCTGGCGAGGGATGGACACCCCCACCGTCTGCCTTGCCCCTATCCACCTGACATTTGAGAGTTTCCGCGAATAAATGTGTATTTGTTTTGTCACGGGTACCATGTAGCAAAGGAAAGTTGTTCCTTAGATTCCGCGCGAATTTCCGTCTGCTTTTCTTCTTCGCGCGTCCCGCGCGTTTATTTTCTCAATTGCACAACTGTTACGTATAGATACTTACCTATAGGGGATGTCGCTTATGCGAGATATACCTTGGGTATGAATTCGAAACTTTGTAACAGCGAAGATGCACCCAACTTCTCATTTTGTCTGAATTATTTTTTTTATACCAAAGAAAAATTTAATAGAAGAATATAGTTGTTGATCTAATTATCCCCTCGCCTTTTTAACAACAGCATTCTAAATGACTACCTTCTCTCGAATATATACAGCTGGACACGCCCAATCGTAGATTACCCAACTCGTTCACGAATTCCAGACATTCCTCAGATTCATTGACTATCTTTTGTAGGTACGAATATTTAAAGATGCGGACCTGTGAATATTTCGTTAGAGCTAAAATATAGCAATGATTTGTTATTTTGATATCGTAATATGCTCAATTCTTTTTTTTTCTATTTTTTCGAGACCGGATTTTAATCTATTTTCAGTTTTATGTTATTCCTACCAATAGTATAGGAATTATATTATAGATAAAAAAATAGTTAGTATTAAAGATGGTGAATTATTTTTATATTAATATCGATTGTTATACTATTCAGTATGTCATAATGAATATATATATTCGTATATATTATATGTATAATATCGACTATTTATATATATCGAAATCTTGTGCTAAATCTTCTTTCGCGTATCTCTCGTAGGACCGATTTAGAGCGCGCACGTTCTCTCGCGAACGCGAGGAATTATGGACGCGCATACCTATCCGAGTAGAGAGAGAAAACGAGAAGAAAAACGAAACGGAAGGACTCGACTGCCTCTCCTCTTTCGGAGCAGCTCGGAACAGCAGGGGAACCGGTAATCTTTCGTGCGGAACCGGCCTTTATTTCTAGCTGTCGCATATTTTCGCCTGCGACGCGTTCGAGCAAAGGGGCGTCGACGAGTCTCTGCCTTCTCTTCGCTTCGAGAATCGATAATCTCGATCCTCCGCTCGTTCTATGTCGTGGCAGCACCTTTTCTTCTCTTCCCCGGTTCCTCCGCTGCCGTGATGTCGCGCGGATGCACGGTTATCTAAATAACCGTGAGGCTTTATCGACCGATACATTTTCTCTTTTTCTTGTCCTCTCTCTCTCTCTCTCATTTGCTCTCTTTCTCTTCCTTTTTATCTCGCAACGACGAGTTGTACTTTACACCACTATGAAATGCCTCTTCACACTCGCACGTGTGATGTCGATTCCCGTGGTCTGTACTGATAAAAGGCACACCGCGCGTTAAGCCGCATCGATTTTTATGGGCATTACGCGCATTAGCTTGTCGATCTCGCGACAGGTTGCCCATCGAAACTCGAATGTACGATATCAAATGGGAGCGATATCGGGTAGATACAGCATTTAGTTCGAAGTGGCCCGGAGATCGGTCTGTCAGTCATGAAAGCGAAATCAGGTTTCATGATAGAAAGAAACTATAAGTACGCTGTGATAATACTTGTCCAACATTAAATGCGATTGATCATGACAATAGATTTTATCTCTCTGATATAAAGATTTGCTCCCTTCTTTCTTCCTTAATAATAATTATTTCACGAAAATTGTTTGCATAAACATTAACTGATATTAATTGTCATGGGTGTAAAGCCAGTTTTCAAGGAACTTTAGCAACTTTTGTACGAATAACGCATGATCACGTATTGGCCAATGAGTGTTTAATTTTATATTGTAAAAAATGTTTTTCATAATTTAATCACTGAGAAAGAATATTCTAAATTCTAATAAATATTTATTTGAATAGTATACCAACTAACTATATCTACTTTACATTAAATAAATAAATATTTACTTAATAAAAAGAGCTGATAGTTAAATTAATAATTCTCGTACCAAAAAAGTGTATCTTTATATTTGTCAAATATTTTAATTGATATTATTCAAACAAATAATTTATTAAAATTTAGATATTTACAATAATAAGACTGGAAATAACACGTTTATGTGAGTACATCACCTAAATCCGAGAAGCGCCACTATGGTCAAAGTTAAATGTTGAACTACTAATACATACATATTCTTAAAGTAAATTTATTTCAGAATTATAATCGCGTACTGTTATTATCGGACGTTTAATGCAATCCATCTGAAATATTAATGATCTCCTCAAATTTAATCTTAACAAATTGCATTAAACTAAATTGCGAAAAATATTATCTCGACCTGGAATCGAACTCAGATCTCTTGCATTCCGTGCGAGTGTCCTAAGTCTTTAGATTACCGAGGCAGTACCATTTATTTTTAATGATTGTTTCGTCTTGTCAAAATTTTAGAGTTAATGTATGTTCCCTTGCATACGACCATATGTTAATTTAAAATGATTCGCTTTTTTCTAACAGGAATGAAAGGAAAGGAAATTGATCGAATAGAGCTAATAATAACTTGTGATAGTTTCATATTTATCTATAGCAAATCGTAAATGAAAGCTCTGTCGGGATTCTTTAATGATCATGTCTCTCGGCGTTAACTGATGTAAAACTGTAAAGTTCATGAAATCGATAGGATATAGTGTCTTGATAGACACACCGTGCAACCTGGAAAATCGACAGATACAGAGTGCATCGGAACGTAACCGGAAGCTGGGCGACCTTGAGATAAGGATGCCGGATATTACGAAGACGTCGCAGATCTGCTCCTCTTCTTCCGTTCAACGGGAGAGAAACCCCTCGCCATTGCATTTTGCTGCCGTTTGCCTATCTCTACCTTAACAGCAAACACCTACTATCTCATCCTTCCGCCCACCCTTTTCCGTGCCTAACTACTCGCCAGCTAAACTAATGTCATTATGTTGAAATGATATTATGAGAGAGAGAGAGAATAACGGTGCTTCACAATCGAGCTCCTGCAAAGTGCCGACGTACAAATATTACGGAATTATTTGTAACATCGGGAAAACGCCGTTGTCGCATCGACGACGTTCAGGAAAATCGGCATTTGTGAGAGACGAAATATTTGCTGAAACGTTCGACGAAAATGTTCGTGAAATGTGATGGCGCGAAACAGTACGGTGAATAAGCGAAGAAAGCGTAATTTGTGTCGCAAATCCGATCGAGAGATTCGCAACTCGTGAACAATTGGAATGCCGATACTGGAAGAATGAAGAAAAAACAGATATATAAAAGATTTTGACGAAGGAGAAATATGCTCTGCGACCAATTCAATAATAATTTAATAATGAATCGTAGAATAAATTGATCCAATTATACAAAAATAGAAACTTGGTTGGGATGTTTGAATTCACGAATCGTAGTTTTTTTTAGCTTGGATAAAGATTTTATTTTTAAAATATATGCAGTACTCAAATAGAGAGAGAGAGAGAGAGAGAGAGAGAGAGAGAGAGAGAGAGAGAGAGAGTAACGCAATTTATTATGTAATATTATTAACCGACTACTCAATTTATTGTATGTTGAAAAAAAAGTAAATTTAGTAATAGCTACTAAATGTTAAGTAAAATGATTTCAATCAAATGTTTAGTTAATGTAATAAAAAACTCTATTTTTGTAAATATTACCAAACATAACATAACTAGCGTTTGGTAATAATAACTAAATTTAAAGGAACAAATTTTTAGTTATATTAACCCAATATTTGAATGAAATTATTACACTCAATGTTTCATATTATAATTATTATTAGAGTCTTTTTTTTAAATAATATTAATTAATGATAATTATATACTTTTTAAATCTTCGCAGTACAATAGCGTTTGATTCGTCTTTTGATTTCGATTTTGGCGATTCTCGGCACGTGTTATTCGAAAGATGAAGAAAATCTAAACTCGAGGTATTCAGGCATTATTTGAAACAGCTAGGCGATACATGGCGGATATGAGAAGTGAGAAGAGACGAAATTCGAGACTGTCTGCAGTGTAGCTGAATCTCTTGGACGTCCTCGGAAATCCTGGCACAATCCCTCGTGAACACGTATATTCCATCGGTCCCTTCACGACCGATTCGATTGGTTCCCGGTTGAGCTCGCTTATACGTTAACTATCACTAACACAATGTGAGCAGAAATTGATTAATACGATCCTACCTCTCTAATCTTCTCTGTCGGATTCTAGTGAATCTCGTGTCACAAGATTATATAAATTTTATGACATGAAGTGCGTACTAAAATGGAATTTTGTCCTTTTCGAAAATATATCTTTCACATAACTGGCGAGATATTTTATAATAATAGTTCAAATCTCAATTTAATCTAATACTTCATCCGTATATCAATTTCTTCATCTGTCACTCACGATCATTGTGCCGTTTAATTTAGTGGAATCCCTTCGCAAATGATAAACTCGTACATTGTAATTTGCTTCATACGTGCCGGCGATTTTGCTTCCATAGATGTTTAATATATGCGCGCGATTGTAACATTTTAGACTATTAATTTATAATAATACTGCAGAGAGAAAGAGAGAGAGAGTATTATAAATTACTTTGAATACACAGATCAATTTTCATATACAGATTTCAAGATGTGTATTTAATCTTTAATTGCATATATTATCAGCTGATAACAGTGTGTCAAAACTTTCATAAAATAGTTCGAAAAAAATATGTTTGTTATATACCGTTGGAAATATAAATTTGAAAAAAATGACACGAGAGAAAATAGAATAGTCCCGCCAAGGATAATCTTTTTTATTCTGATCTCAGGGCCACGTATATTTAATTTTGAACGCGTATTGTATACCGGAAAAGCGCCGATAATATGTAAGAATCGATTCAAAAAGTCATGAAAAGATCAATTCCGGATTGACTCCAGCAAGATTGAGCATCTTCTATAGAATTCGCATGACGAGCTCGATCTATTCCGCTTATTCGCGGAACTTGATTCGCTCGCAAAAGGTTGCTGCGCATGCATTTCCGAGCGCGAAATATGCATTGAGTAAGTTTACGCTGCGAGAAGTCGTACGTACATATTATAGACACGAGCTGCTGTAACTTACGTATATACATATAAATACATCTGTATAAATATAGTATATGTACATATATATATACACACACAATATATATAATATATATAGGACCCTTCAAAATTCAATTCCGCGACTTTCCGTACTCTGTTCGGTCCCGCGATACTCGACCGTCCTCTCGGGGGAATTAAATTTCCATCCGCTTCGATCGCGTTGCCAGAGGTCAGGCCGAATATCTCGTGCACAAACGTTCGCGCGAGAACGCGGCAACCGATCGCGGATTATTATTTAGTGGTTGACCGCTCACGAACGAGATCCCTCCATTCCTCCCGAGCGCAATATTGAGATGTAACTAAATCATCTCTTCCATCTCGTCATGCATCCCATTCGATCCGTTTGCCGGTGTGAGAAATATTTAACACGGATTGTGGAAGGTTGCTAGATTCTCGTTATTTATCACCAAATATTTTATGTATTATTTCTGTTACTCGTAACGTTCGTATATACGTATACTTTGCCCACGGCACGTTATACTTAAATATCGTTTTCTGTAGTGTTTTTAAATGTAGTGTTTTTAAAAAATTGTTTATCGCTAAATAATTTAAACTGTAAGTATTTCATTATATAATAGTTATACCATATAACAATCATTACTGATTCACGATTGGTACTATGATGTCCGTCCATATAGCATCGTCGGAATTGGTGTCCAAAAATTATATAAACTATGCAACAGCGACTGCGTGTAATGTCGCAATCGTGAAAACGATGATGAAATTGTAACGAGTGCATGGTGGAGAGAGAGGCGATAAATTTTTGCAGTTTGCAACACACACGCACATATAGCACTTTTCTCATACACTTGCGGGTATATCGCTGATGATTTTATCGCTTATTCGCAACCAAAAACAAAACATTCGTATCTACCGTCGCGGGTGTGTTCTTTTTTCCCTTTTTTTGTTTTTTTAATTGTTATTCACCGCGCCGCCGTGATATAATACCTTCGTGCGATTCGATATTTCGCGTATGGAGTGGCTGCATTATTTTTTTTCTTTTTACCCCGAATTATTACAATCGAATTATTACAATCGGATTATTATTATCGAATTATTATTAACACAAATTATTATAAAAAACAGAAGAGCGTGGCGTTTTATGCTCATTCCATTCATATTCATATTCCACGACTCTCAACATCCAGATTCATGTATGTATGTACGTGAGAACAGCGATTTATCCGATAAGAACATGAAAGCGCGCACTTTCGTAACGTGGCATTTCCTTCGACAGCACGCGTATCAATTATTCTATCGCGCATTATTATTGCCGTTGCTCGGCCCAATTATTTCCTTGCGACCGCTCAGCGGAATTCGCAATTCTCTCCGTATTCCAAGCGTGAAGGAATAAAGCACGGTGTGCTGCTTCCTCATCTCTTCAGCTGCATGAAGAACAACATATTAGTAGTATCGACGTATGAATACATTTATATATGTGGAAAATTTATCTCATGTTGCAATTAATAAGATTAGTTTTTGTAAATCCTTATTAGTCACAATACAAATAGCTTTGTTATGTTATGAAATAATCAACAGAATATATACATGTTGTATTATAAAACAATTATAAGAGAATAGAATATATATATTTTTTAAATATATTTATTTATTAAAACTTTTAAAGAATAAATTGTCACTCTAAAGAATGAAATCTCATTCTTAAAGATTGAAAATTGAACCACTCTTTGGTAAGACTAACCTAATTTTTACTCTTTAAAGTAAAATTCCATTCCAAAGAATTTAGCGTACATATTTTATATGCAATATATTATTATAGTTTTCAAGTATAATTAATAAAATATTTAAATAATTTATATATTACATTCAGAGTGGTTTACTAGAATGAGGCTAATTAAAATTAATAATTTTTTCATATGAGAGAAAGTCGCGGCATAATTTTAGAATAGGATGCATACTTTTTCTTCTCTAAAAGGGTCCCAAGCTCAGTCGCATAATTACACGATCGTGATTTTTTAGAAAGATATTCTCATTCAGGAACCTCGAGACCGCGGTCGCGACTTCATAATATTATATTTAACGGCGACGTACGGGTCGTCTATATAAATTTTCGCTGATTACCGCGCGCTCTAATAATTTCGCTCGCTAAGCGGAATTCGTAGCTGCGCGAATTTCACGAAATTCTACTAGACAGTACGACAGAATGTCTCTCGACTGAAAATGAAGTTGAGTTAAATTTTCATCGCACCACTGACGATTTTCACCGTATCATGTCGCCGAGCGCAGAATTTTTGAGGATTCGGATTTCTATTTTAGCGTGTTTTTGTTCCACGAATTTCTACGTATTTTGTCGGGTGATAATCTGGAAGCTGAAAGTGTCTACATTTTTTTTTATTTTCGCTTCATTGGTTTTATCAAAGAATAACGTATGAAAAAAGAATATATAATTTATAATACGTCTATATCATCTCTTTGGGATTGTAGAATATTTACGCTGGCGCAAATCAATGAATCTGCTTTACATAAAGTAATATAGTTTCTTTCAAACGAGAATATATTATGTGAATCTTTAATTATTGATTAAATAGAAATAAAATTGTTTTTATTAAGAATAATTTTAGAAATTTTACATTTTATCTCATTACTAATTTTAAAATATTCTTAATAAAATCGTACTTAATTAAAATTTTTTAAATTAGTAATAAGAATAAATGTCAAAGGAATAAAAATGCATGAAATCATTATTTTTAACAAAAAAGAATTTTTATTTAAGCAATAATTTAAAATTGGCATTATATATTCTTATATTATTTTATATAAAACGATTCATTGATTTCCATATTCTTTCTATCTATATTCATGAAAATTAATCTTCAAAATAACTGAGAAAATAGAATTACCTAACAGTAATTATCTAATTATGGCGTAGTTATCCTAGGTTTATAATAAATCTTATCAGTTTACATTTTCATTTAATACAAATTTAATGATTCCAATCGCAAATTGTAATAACGCTTAAATGAGCTGTTTCTACGCATAATGCTTATTGGTTGAATGAGCTCGTAGAGCCCAAGTGTATGCAACTGAAATACGTAATAATCGCAGTTGATTCGAAATCTCAACGTAACAATAGTAATAATAAAATAATACAACGTACTTGTAATATATCGTAAGTGCACTTACAATTAGTATTAATAATATAGTCTACTTAAGTCATTATCTATTAGTCGCTTTTCCTCTCAAAATTTGTGTAATATATATATATATAATATCTCCACTTTATATCATAGTTAAGGTAATATGTTAAATATTATAGAATTACTTAGATATATAAATTTTATCAATCATTATATATACTCTAAAAAAAAAAGTGGAGACTGGACTTTAATAACATCGATTTTTTTATTGTAAATTCCGGTAGATAAATTTAAACTTGTAAAAAGTAAATAAAATACAATCCAATTTCTATGATAAAAACATGTTAGCTTTCATAAGTATATGTAAGAATTTTTTAAAGTTTTGATATAATTTGGGGAACAATATAGTATAAAAACTTATACTGAAATTCAAAGGCGCAGGTTGCGAATGAAAGATGAACATTTCACATTGCGGACTGAGGAGAGTTAATATATTAACACCATATGTAGATTTATAACCTTTAATGTTTATACCAATCATGATATAGATTTAAAATTTATGGTATTAAATTTACATTATGTTAATGTTAACATCAACATAGTGAGAATTATATAGACATTACTTATTGTTAGTGTTAAATGTACATCAATATTTTTTAAATTGATAAGTCTTATTTAATGAAATATCTGAATCTAGTGCAATCACGAGAAAGTCATGATTAACTTCGTATGTTTTTAGCAAGATATGCACGCACGAATGAGAGATTTACGTGTCTGTCAGTTCTCTTTTTTTTTTCTTTTGCAAGCGAGTGCTATGTGAAGCCTGTCGAACATCCAGCGAATTGATCAGCTCAACGGCGGTAAACCGGTGCGATAACACAAAATCGCGGAAAATATACGCGAAAAGCCGGGCAAAGCGGTACGCGCTGAATGCAATCGTGCGAATCCCGCATACATTTGTTGTCCGATAACAGCAATGGTATACTCCGTTAATGGAGCTCATGTACGGGTGATAACAAAACGGAACAACAAAGCAGGTACTAGAAAATAACGCGCCGCAGAGAGAGTTTGGATCTATTGAGAGCTGTATTTACGCGGTTATGGACAATTGGAACTGCAACTATAATTGCTACTGCAATCGCATAGACGGCGTGCACAGGTGTGGGCGCGTGCGGTATTTATGCGTGCGACTCCGCTACGGCTGAATGTGCGTACACGGGATGACACAATATCCTGCGATATCAAATTGATGTTTATTCAAGTGGGCGCAACGTAAGCGACAGGCTTAACGGGGATTGAACCGGGAGCTGCTATTGCAGATCTTCCCCCGATCCCGCTTATGTAGATACGTCTTTCTCATAAAGAGGGACAGCCGGACGGAGAGAGAGAGAGAGGCAGGAGAACCTCTCTCGCAAACACGTCTATCCCTTGCCACATGTGCAACATGTCGTTGTCCGTTTAGCTGAATTATGACGTACAAGCACGATAGATACGTATGTATAGTCGTATAACGCACCCATGTCAGTTGCGTCGTCACTCCCGGAGCGTCCCCTTATAATACATCTAGACGTCAATTTCGCGCGCGACAACATGAAATGGGCCTTTGGGGAAATAGGCGCATTGTCTGCAAACTTTATGTGCCCTTGGGAGGGCCGTGTGTTGGTTCGCGACATCAACAAAGACGGGCAGCGTGGATATCAAATGATCGGCGATATTATTAACCTTTTGCCATACGCTATATGCATCTGTTACGCGAGTTTATTGTGTACACTATTTCGATAAAGCGAGGTGACACCGTTAATTTTGGCTTTTTAACGTGTTATTGATTGTGTTATTTATTTCTACGTGAATTGTGTTTCGTTGTATTTGAAAAATGTAGACCACAATCTCGAAGGATATAATTGTCGATAACAATTTAGGACTTTTGAGCTTGTGTAAACATCTATTTATGCAGCAATCGCAGTAAACGATAAAATAATATCTGTCAATTTGTGAAAAATTTTATTGTGTCGTGTTTGCCGCTCA
Organism: Cyphomyrmex costatus; assembly: GCF_001594065.2. Taxonomy (NCBI): domain Eukaryota; kingdom Metazoa; phylum Arthropoda; class Insecta; order Hymenoptera; family Formicidae; genus Cyphomyrmex; species Cyphomyrmex costatus. The sequence goes on from NW_017275130.1 coordinate 1,651,680, forward strand.
ATATGCGCTACTCTTGGCTGCATTGAAAAAATTAAATTCTAGAACACTGAAGAATTAAAAGCGGACAGTTAATCGCGGGATTCACTTGTGTTTTACGGCTACATCGACGAGTTTAAGTCGGGAAAAGCGTCAGAGCTAGGCGAGGATCAAACAAATATTCGCCACAAAACGTGCCGATCCGCTAAAAGCGCAAATAAACATTAAAACGCGAAGGATAAATCCGACTGTTTGTAAATGTAACGCAGGATTCGCATTGACTCATCGAGCCTCCATCGAGATCGGCAGAGTGCAAATTTACAGGGGCGCGTCGCGGTTGCTTTTGGCACCTTTCCAATTTCGATAATCTAATCGCGTAATCATTATTATACTCCATTATTGGCCTCGTTATTTAACGTCTGTTAAATCCCAGGAAACCGCATCCCGTTTCCTCTACTATTTTATTGGCTGAAGGTATTACAGATATTCAAAAAGAGAGTATTAGAAGATTGTTTCAAATGGATAGAACGATGAATTGGATCTATTTGTTAAAGAAACCTGAATAGATAATTAACTGTAAGGTATAACAATTTACTAAATTAAAATTTTATACGCACACACAAATATTGTACGAGTAACATAAAAAGAACATTATTTCATTAATTTTTTTAATAAGTAAAGGAAAAGTCAATCCGCAGAAACTTGGATCTTGGTATTTAATATTTATATATAAATTCTAGATACATATCTTTCAGCTATATAAACTGCCGCGCCGTTTACTGTTGAACTTAAACATAATCATAAACTGAAGCTGAAATAATAATACATACACATTTTGAGAGAAAGGATTAATTCAATAAACCACCAGCAGTAACAAATGATTTGTAGATATAGATAACACATTATATTGTTTTAATTTGTTGTGATTGATGCGAGTCTGCTATTTCAATCGTAATTATTAGTAATAGGAGCAATGTAAAACTTAACCTCTTAATGTAACTTAATCTCTATTTTTTGATAGACTTATTCGCTAGTAATATTGATTATTTTGATTTATATTGTAAATCGTGTATTATTTGTTACATTAACAAATAATAAAAAATTATTCGTAATAGTAACTAATTGATCTGTTTTCTTAGCGAACCATTACATTTGTTATCCTTTTTTGTTCTTATAATAAACTCATTCTCTCTCAGTGTAATTAAATTGATCGTTGATTTAATAATGATGCTACTAGCATCATAAAACACCGTATAGAATTTATTGCAAAAAATATTTTTTTAATATTTTTTCTTTAAAATCAAGTTTAATAAAATTTCATACAAACATAGCGCTGCTTAAGCATAAGCATTAGACGTAAGAGAAGCCAGAAACCGTCGTTGTTCAGTGGAACGAATTAAAGGCATGAAAAATATATGAGGTCTTATTTGTCCACTTCTTTCTACGAATACGATTTCTTAAGGACGAAACGAATGGAATGATGTGGAGGCATTCTTTAGGGTTTACCTTAGAGTTCCTCTTCTCTTTGCAGCGAGCCTTTTTTAGGCGGGAAGTAACGCGATTTTGGCGCGAGGTGCGGAGAGCGAAGGTATAAAACGAAGGTTTTCACGAGGGCGTAAGCCCACTAACGAGCGACAAGCAGCGTTCAGCTACTCGGCGGAAAATTAAAATCTTTTTTAGGTGACGACTAAAATATCAACGCAAGAGATAGTAGATGATGCGCGCGTTATACTACTTTTGCTAGAAAAGCTAACGGTGCGATAGATAAATGAAGAATGTGAAAGAGATCGAAAGGATTTTAGAGCGTTAATCGTTGTGAGAAGAATTCGCTTTTCTAAAATACTAAGTGATAGATTTGAAAGCGATGTTGATTTATTTAAAGTGTAAAAGAAAGGTTTTTATGTTACGTTAATTGAAGAGTGCAACTGTGTTTTATTGTTAAACAGTAATTTAAACAAATAGTAATTTATTTAAGAGGGTATCTACATTTAGATACAACTCCAGAATCCATGTCTAAAAAAAAACACTTTACGAAAAATACATTGTTTTTCAAGAAACAAATATGAGAGAAAAATAAATTATAGAGAACACGAGAGAGGATTGTTCTCAGTTGTTTAATATCAGCACTTTAATTATTCTTCTACATGGAAAATAAACAATTGGAGATTGTGTGGCTACGTAAGAAACAGTAAAAGACAAGAGAGATATTCAGTTTAGTTTAACTGCAATTAAAATCGGAACACAAGCAAAAAATACATATTATCCGCTCTTGAGCAGTATTGAATCACGTAGAGTAACTTTTCGACGTTCACGTTTCGGAGGCGCGAATTAACAGTAAAGTTTATTACGTTATAGAAGGTAATATTATAATATACATGCTTGCATTATTCGACAAAGAACAACAATAACGCGTTAAGTTTCAGTCATTGTTACAACGTGATGTAAATGTAAATGAGACCGTGCATGTTGTGTGTTTAATATTTTATTTATTTACGAAGGTAAATCCAAAAGTCTACAGAACATTAAATGAAGCACCTTTATTTCAAAGATTTTATTTATTAAATTTGTTCATACACTTATAATTTAAAAAATATTATCTTAAGTACAAACTTCTACAAAAATTAGTTTGAACGTACAATATGAATGGAAGGTAAAATTAATATAATTTGTGCGATCGATTCAGAATACAACTTTGATCTTCTTTATTAAAACCGACGCGAAAATAAATATTTTAATTGACGTAATACGAAAGTCATCCTTTTTGATACGTCATTTGTATAAAATAAATATCGTCAACAATGGAAGCGGGAAGAGGGAAAATCAAACAGAAATGAACGGTCGTTTAATTCCTATATTTAAACTCTTACGTTTTCCCAAGTGCATCTTTGATCTAATTACGAGAACACCTGTTGCATAAACAGTAATGTATGAAGAAAAATTCAGAGTTATTTTTTTTGTAATTATGAATGTACAATGAATATTTTATATAGTAGTAATAGCTAATTAAAGTATAAATTTTAAATTACGTGAAGAGATAATTATTTCTTTGAATATTTATTTCAGAATTATTTACTGATAGTGTATAATTTTTCTTATAAAATCGTTATAACAATTTCCTCGATGTATATATGAAATCAGACGAAAATTGATTGACGCAAAACATTTCGTCTAGAATGCGTGATGTAAATAATTATGAGCTACTCAACCTACGAAATGCGAAGACAAGGATTTCGCATCCAACTAGGCAATACGACTACGAGGAGATGCATCCAGGATTTTTCCTCGAAACGTCGGCTGCTGAAAAATTCACGAGTATTTCGTATTCAGTATTTTGTTGGTCGCTTTATAACCACTCGCCGTTCATTCGTAAAAGCAAAGTACCCAAGCGCGCGGAATCATATTTACGGACTTGCCGCGTCGCGAACTTAGTACGACACGAAGCTGGTTTCTTCTACTCTGCTCTTGTATTTCATGAGTGTTACTTAAATTATGTTTACTTATTGATGGTCTATCAATTCATTACTCTGTTCTTTATGAATTTTCTATAAAATTTAGTATTATTATAAGAGTATAAATTGTATGTAGACTATACATATATTGTACAAAAGTTTCGGAAAAGAAATTAAAAAAAAAAATTATACATTGCTCACATTTATACAAGAATTATAGAATATTTCTGCGAAAATTGCATGGAAAGAATGGATAAGCTGAAGTATCTAAAAATTTAGCTAAGTCTCGTAGATCTGAAAATAATTTTATTAAACTATTAAAATAATTAAGAATCTTAAACGTGATGAGCAATATCGAAAAAGGTTTTAATATTCTAGCAATCAGTTTGAACGTCCTATTGTCATATTGTTTTACGTTATTGTACTGAAAAATCTTCTGTGGATGTTATTTTAGTTTCAAGCAATAAACTCTCCAAGAGTACACATGGGGCGCTACGGATGAAATCCTTAACACACTCTGGCGCCCTTCATGCCTGTTTAGACATTTATCACCCGACTTTTCGACTCGCGCGAGTGTATCTGGTTTTTCTCTAGCTAGTCAACGTACTTCTAATGTGTTTATACTCGCGTTGGCACATTTGTGCAGACATTAAAGACATCACCTTTGGATTGTCAATTTGTCAAGAAAGCGATCAATTTTATCATTGAATTACGTAGACAATAACGCGAGTTCGTTGCGAACATTAATCGTAGGTAATTCTATTAATAAATCGTATTACGAAATATAGTCTTTATAAGTAACTTGTACAGAAGAGTACGCGGATTAAACTTGTCGTTGGCACGTAGTTAAAATGTTACGTCTCGTACGTTAAACGGATCAGAATGGCATGTAATTATTTTCAAACGACAAACTCGTCGGCGGTGTAATCAAACGCGGATTAAAAGCGCCGCCCATCTTCGTTAGCAGCGATAGAAGAATTTGAAAAATTTCGAACTACACATTTTTAAACTTTCGACAATTTTTCATCATCGTCATAAAAGCCAATTTAAGCTGAGGCTTCCGTGCACCCGATCCGAGCACTTTCGAAGTTCCAAACAAGACACCACCTGATCCTGTTCGATAAACGCGATGTTGGATTGTCCTGTCAATTATCGGGTGCTACGTTTAAAGGCTCGCCACACCGAAGAAACGCCAGGGAGAAAATTACTATAATTTTCTCCTACCACGCGCGGAAGCCGCACTCATCGCGAATATAATCAAGTCTCAATTAGGGATGTCCGTCTTAATCTGTGAGAGAATAAGGATCGACAAAGCAAAATTAACCACGAAACGCGCGCGTACAGGGAATTAATTGCACGGATTTGTTGAGGGAATAGATATAAATTAATTCAGCAGTTTCTAATTCTCGTACTGAAATATCGGTGCAGGAGATTAAATAACTTTTATAAATTTTTTTATTTCTACATATAACTGTGTTAATATGCACGAGATTAACTTTAATAAATTAAAAGAGAGAATATAAGTAATACAAATTTTATTTTAAAAATTAATAAAATTTATCAAGTTCTTTGTTCTTTATTTTCGACGAGTTTCTCATTAATTTTTTTAAATATTTAATTATAAACGTGTTTTTAAATATTTTTTGTATAAAAGTTTGTCCATGATTTTTTTTATTTAAAGATTAAATCTATCAAAAAAAGGATTGAATATAATTACAAATATTTAAAAATATTTACGATTAAATATGGTTTAACTTACAGTTAAAATTATCGGGTAAAATTTATTGCAATATGCAATAGATTAAATTTATAGCAAGTGGTAATTATTTTGATATACCTGTATTTTGCGCAGAAATTTATTTGTTGTACACGTTGACATAAAATGCGGTGAAATAAATAAGTACACCGAATAAATTCTTCTCTTGGTGAAAGTCTTTTCGTTCACATTCAGGATATAGTTGTGATTAAAATTAGAAGCGTCAAAATTGCGAGATCACATGTAATCATTAGTTGAAAACAAGTTTTTCTTTAGCAATGACTGGCAACGGTAAAAATTATTGGATTCACGGTACAAAAATAATGTATAAATTTTATAATAATAGTTAGCAAATATTACAAGAATATCACATTTATATATCTCGATGAAGAACTTACTGAATTTATCGACTTAAGTAATTACATTACTATATGTTATATGTTAAGAAATTTTAAAGGCTGGACCGCGCCCATCGACTCTGTCGTTTCCTCCCACGGGAAATGAAGTTCGTATGGCAGGACGATGATTATATCCTGCGCGATCAAATATTAGAGGTACATCGAACTCTCATGAAGATGGAACATTTATTAAATAGCTTAATAAATTTACGAAGAATAATAAAATTACGATAATAACGTTTTAAATAATAATTCCAAATCAGACCTCTACTGTTTTTATGGACTTTTAGATAGAATTTTAAAATATTTTACTTAATTTTTGTTAGTATTGCGTAAAAACGAGCAATTTAAGACTGAAAGATAAAAATACAATTTATATTATTAGAATTTAAATCAAGAAAAAATTCCATCAATCTGACAATGAGTTTGATGACACATGATATTTTATTGATTTAGTGTTCCTTAGACCAAATCTGATCGGTCGATCATTATTATAATCAGATTGTGGCGAACCTTCTTTCTTCGATGAATTAGCAAACTTACTCGTCTTTTTAGTGTTTTTTGTATAAGTCCGATTTGGACACGGATTCTTTCGAACGATTGGAACAAATTTTACAATAAATCGCAAAAGTAATCACAAAACTCTTGATATTTTTAAATTCTACATTCTTTAATTATCTTAAAACAATTACCGTTCAAATTTTTAACATTTTAAAAATAATGTTCGGTGTCTTATAAAGACTTTACATATTATAAATAGCAAATCTACTTAACTGTATTTATTCAAATTAAAAAGGTCCCATTTAGGACATTCTCCCCTATATATATATATATATATATTTGTGTGTGTATATATACATATATATAAAATTTCATAGGATATTATTTCGTATCTGTAAATAATTTTAATGAATTGAGCATGAAAGAGATTGTAAAGTAGATTTCCCTAAAGAGAGAGTTTCCGGTTTTTAGAATCACTTTATGCCGAATTTGTTCCCTCTCGTGTCTACTTTTAGTAACGCCGCTTGAGGGACAGCAGATGGTCATCTTTAGTTTCCCTAATTAATGAGGGTCACGTGAAAAGTCTTTCACGCGTTTAATGCTTCAGTTTTTCTTCCGTCAGTTAAAATTAGGAGTATTATCGTCTTTAATTTATTAAGTATTTTAATAGAGAGAATTTCTTTTTAGAATTTACTTATTTAAAAATTTGATTAAACAAATACATAAGACATGGTAAATTTTATTGAATCTTGATGCCATAAATATGTATTCACACGTCAACAATATACAAATTATTAAACTTTTCGAATTATTTCTCTCACTCTCTTTCTTTTCGCATGTTCTTGTTTTTTTTTCTAAACATTTATACTCATTAGAGTAAAATATTATTATATCATTTTTTATTATATAATTTATGATATATAATTGTTAAAAGTTATAGTAGGAAAGATTAAAAACGGAACAAAATAACGGCGTGACAGTGTCTCTTCCTGAGTACAGTATATCCTATTTTGTCCAACCAAGCTTTCTTTCTTTTTCTCTTCAAATTCCATGGACCCGCAATATATGCGTGTGTGCGTGAATGCACTACGAACGATGGACGGGGCTTCGCAATGCGAGCACGTCGACGAACGATAGAGCGATACATTTGCGTCGTATGACAGAACGCATGGACCGATATACCAGACTGGCTCGCTTTCATGTGTGTCTGCCTTCTCTCTTTTCTTCCGACTTGTTTTTTCCTTTTCTTCTTCTGATACTCTCAATCTATTACTCTTTCTCTCCTTTCCTGTTGCACTCAACTCTCAGGCATACTCCTCTCGTGAATTTAAAAGATATTCCGCGTTTGCATATTCAGTCGAAAAGTAGTTTCGATTGTATGCGTTTATCGATTAACAATAACAGTATTGAGAAGGAAAGAAGTGTCTGCATTAAAAATTTTCGATGTCGCAATATAAATTCTCAACACTTAATATTTATATTTTATTACCTCGCTCTCTTTCTCTCTCGGATACATTTGCATTTATATTTATTGTATTTATTATTTTTATCAATATTACATATATATGCATTTTTGATTATTGTGCTGTCTTATTTGAACAATAAATTGAAAAATATCGTGAATAGCAAAACCTACCGAGTGGAATATGTCTTTTCCATATGAGCAAATTGAATTCCCTGTTATTACAAAACTCGACACCCTATCGAAGCGTGCATTTGCCAGATACCAGTGATCACGTATTGTACTCGCAACGATCGTTTGTGTCGTAACTCGTGCCACGTTCGTGTATTTGTTCAGCACAAAGCAAACCCGCACATTTATTAGAAGCATCGGAAAGCAATCGATTATCCATGCGCGCACACTTGCGTTTAACTTTTGTGAAGGTACGATGTACGTTGTGGATCAACGATAAAATTATGGCCTCCAGAATTGTCGAGTTAACAATCGAGAAATTAATCGATCGCACCTGTTTTTTCCCCTTTATAAAAGCGAGCGAAGTTTGCCGAAATGAATTTTTAATTGCAACTTGAATGCCGTAATAAAAGTTAATCTGCTTATGTATTTCATCGATTATTTTCTAATTTTATTCTTTTTCTGTTTTTACAGGTAAGCACAGATTACATTTTTCTTCAAAAAGAGTCTCTCGATGGGATATTCATTGCGAAGAGGAAAGATTCTGAAAAGAACAGTAAGGCTGTTACTATAATTCAGTTATTTAGGATAATGTCTATAAAGAGTTCTTAAATATTTCAAAATACTTAGATTTTTTTATCTAATTACGAATGTTACATGTGAAATGCTGAATTTACGAGATCTTTTCTTTCTGCGAGTTATTTAAATATCTTTAGAACATCGCTTAAAAATAATTGATTAGATTGCGAATATTTAAGTTATACAAATTTAAAGGAACGAAAATTCAGTAAGACAAGTTCTATTTTTTAAATAATGGTTAGATTCTTTAATAAAGTCGCACTCGGTCGAAACGTGTCTCTTGTCAATCCAGTAGCTCGCGTGCATGTGCATGCTAGGCTACTGTCTGTTGCAGCTGTTCACGACTATGTTCCCGGTTTCGTGTTCTGCGTTATGAATATATTCGGCTTGTTCGAGCGAACAACAAGAGCATCTTGACTAGCCTGCGCTCCTCTTTCTCACTCTTTCGTCATTTATTTGGCGATTAATCAATTTCGAAAATGCCGTAACCCGCCGTCGAAATAGAACGGTCAGTCTGCGTACGTTAAAGCGGGGACGACGCAATTAATCATTTCGTAGCCAGAAAGCCGTAATTCTATGTAATTATTTGACATTGTCGCAGGAATTGTGCGCACCTTGTATCGATCAATTAATTATCGTCAGATTAAATCATTTTGTCGGTATTATGTTAAATCAGCAGCCGAAAAGGGTCGCGATCTTTCTTTTTCCCTAATTTCAAATATTTCACTTCTGTGTAATTTTAATTCACCAACCCCAATTACTTAATCGGCTGTGGAACTGACTAATCATATTTATTGTTTAGTAGACCCATCCTTAAAAACCTACGTGATATTATCGTGATATTTTTAATTATAAAATTTTAAACCGCGCGCGCGTTGTATACCATGTAACACTCGTCTGCTGGTTAGATATATATGTATAACAAAAAGCTCTCTATTATCGAAAAAAACGCATCGTACATTTCTTTCTGGTCGACGACGTTAATAATAATAACGACGTATCTTAAAAACGATGTGAAAAGTTACAGATTCGGACTTTGCGTCGCGACATCTCCGCTCGTAGTGCACGTAGAAAAAAATAAAAGCACTTTTATTATACAATTTGAGCAATGGCTATCGATTGAGAGTATATAGAACTTGGATCAGTTCAGCCGTTATTGAGATCTGATAATCTCAATCTGCCGCAACTCGCCGGCTCGCGTAAAGTAGCTACGGCAGTGTCGGTGCGCCTGGTTTAGCGCCGAGACACTACCGTGTCTCTAGATTGCCTTAATTTTTTTTTATTTAACGTCCGGACATTTCATTATAATTGCATTATAATTGCATTTAAGCTCTGCTACGATTGAATTTTATTTTCTGTCTGTTCTTCTTGAAAACAGCAATTTCCTGCACGGATCGACTTAAATTTATTTGATACGACATTTGATATGAGACAACTGCGTAAAGTTTTTTGCGATGTTCTCGAGCGTAGAATTTCGAGATCGTCTGCCGCTTGGAGCTGATATAAACTATAGATAAGTGAACCAGCGCGTCGTCGGTATAAAAGATTCAACATCCTGGAACATGCAAGGCAGCAACGCGAGACCTTTCCGTCGTGTGTACCTTCCTTCCCTTTTTTCTTCTCTTCGCAGAAAACTGTCGTGCGTGAGGCGCCCGATATGCGAGAGAACAAGAGAGGGGTTTCGCCGTTTACAAAAGGGTGCGGAATCGATGCTGCCTTTTATCGACCGTCTACTTCGCATGGCACAAGTGCGCTAGTTTCCCTAACTCTTTTTGCTCTTTCATTTCGATCGTTCTTTTTTTTCTCCCTTCTCTTTTCTTTCTCTTTTTTTTTTCTTTCTCTCCGTTTGTCTAATTAAGCTCAATTCGACGTTGGCTCTTTCCTCTGTTTTCATCTTCTACTATATGGGTTACCCTTATCTTTCTTACTCATCCACTTTTTCATTCCTATGTACAGGCGACAATACAGTGCAATGGGGGTGCAATAGGAATGAGAGATAAGAGACAAAGATAGACGGGGCGACTTCAATGCTATCGTTAGAAATATATGGCTGATCGGAGCACTCGATGGAATTAGTTCCTCTCGTGCTTTTTGTGCTTTTCTTCTTTGCATTGCTCGATATATTCTGAAGTTTTTTTCTGCGTTACTATTGTTGTTACTAATATTGTTAAAATTATTAAAATTGCTTGAAAAAAAAGGAGAAAGACTATAAAAAACGATAATGAAAATAATTGTATTGCTAGGTAATAAATAACGACCGATGGAAGGTTTGACTCGAAATTGAAACTGTTCGACTAACTAATTACAGATCGAGAACGCGTTTGATTAGGATGTCAATTCCCAGTTTGCGCGTTTTACGACAATCAAATGTACGCTGTGTTCATGGCTTTGTCAATTTCTCGAGGTATGATCACGTATGATGACGAGGATCATTGCTGTAGCATAGTTATTAATGCAGCCACGCGTGTTTATATCAATCATACGTGAACTTTGAGCAGAAATTACTTGATACAGAAATTACGTAGTGAAGTAATGGATAACAGATAAAACAAGGAAGGAACGTGCGCCTGGTGTAATATTATTATCTATCTCATTTTGTGCATCTTTTATTGGAGATACCCACAAAGAAGGAGGGCAAGAAAATGAGATACTACGAATTTATTGTGTAACTTGGGACGCATTTCCCTTACGGCTTGTGAGCAAATTAAGATTGTTAGGGACAAATACAGAGGGATTATAAGGTACATTCGAGGAAACAACTGATGGACAATTACTTGGATAGGGCGTGTTTCTAATCTTATTGACGAATACAGTTAAAATTACGTAGTATTTTCGCTTTTTTTTGGACATAAAGTGCCTTCTTGAAATAATAAAACTAAAATAGGGACTTATGTTATAGAAAAAATAGCGCAAACTGTATCGATTTGATGAAAAAATAATATTATAGCAATACAGAATATGATTATTTTTTTTTTTTACTTGGATAAAAATTTAAAATTGAAGTATTATTGTGTGTGAATGAGTCTTGTATTTAAGCAAACACATACACATGTATACGTTGTTATGCATTAGAGAAGATTAGAGTTTATTAGTACACGAGAGGTTAACATTGCGTTTCGTTTATGTATTTATGGCAAAAGAAACAATAAACAAAGAAACAATAAAGTTACCGCAAAATATCTCTTTTATAATATAGATACTTTTTTTATGTTTTATTTAAGTCAAACAAGTATTACAATAAAAAAGAGAAATTCTAATTCAAGAGGAGGCAAGTAAATTTTTGAACGTTTCATAATTTCGTATTAATGTTCTTGAGAAAGTAAATTTTAGTGACGTATCATTAGTTAAAAAAGAAGTAACTTAAAAGAGAGAAGTGTTATCATATATATCATTATGTGTTATTTTGAGTAATAACAGTAATTTATTATAATAAAATAATTACACACCAATATAAGGATGCGATACGTTAGGTTATATTTAAGGAAAGATTAGTTTGACCTGTTGTACGTGTATGAATATTCAGTTATAATTTGACTGTAACAAAATAATATTTAATATCTTTATAATATTAAAATTAGCTAGGACTAAAATAATTTATATTTGTTATCTATACAATTTTACTGTTTAATCATCATAAAGTAATTATTAAATAAATTTAAAATTAATTACAAGTAAATTTAAAATAACTTTAAAAGATACAATATTTATTAATGAGTACATATTTAGTATCTATTTTCCATTTCTATTACGTTTTTCCATTAATTTAATGTAGAATTTATAATATCATAGAAGTAACTTATATACATATATACATGTGATATATTATACTTTTATCCCTATAGGAGCAATTAAGTTAACTATAATGCAGCATTTTACTTACTACAAAGAAATTATATAGTACACACACACACACACACGCACGCACGCACGCACGCACGCATGCACGCACATACATAGAACTATCCTAGCATAAAAATGTAGAGAAAGATTATTTCTATTAAATTATAGTATATTTTAATTATAGTAATTAATTTAAAAATCTAATGTTGAAACCATGCTGAAAACTGTACCAATGAGCTCCGATCCGTTATTTATTTGCATTTCACATCGCAATCAGTTATGTACAATTACACTAAATTAGTTTTTATTGGCACATTCTTAAAAATATCCCCTTTTTGTTTCGTATATCCTCGATACTAAGATCTAAACTGCGTTTCGTCGATCGAGCACAAGATGCTCGAGAAGAAGAATTCACCAGAGAATGCTGGCGACATGCATTTGTACATCGCACGAAGTTTCCTTGACGAAAAATTCCTTTGTGCTATCGAGAAGAGAGTTACGGAGAGGACGGAAATTTTCTTTGCACGAGAGTTTCGCGTGTTATACAGGATACCTTAGGAATACCGGATGTCCTTTTAAATATGAGTACTAGAAAATAAAGGAATACGGAAATTTTTTCAATGAACGATAACAGAATATTGCTAATTTTGTAATTATTGTATTCTGTATGCTTCTCATTATTTGTAAATCTTATTTTTATCCGTTAAAATTGTTTTATATTAATGGAAATTTATTTCCATTGTGTTATATATTATTGTGCTTCATTTCTATCCTTTGGCTGGCTCTGGAATGAAACTATCGGATATCTATTTTCTTATCATAAATAAATATAGGTGAACGATCGCAATTTAATATTTTCCTTCACCTATCTTCTCCAAATGATCAGTTTCTAACCGATTAAGTTAGAACGCTATTTCAATTTACTGAGAATCGAAAATGTATTTACGTTCTATTTAAATTAATATTCTATGTAACTTCATTATTAGATTTATGAGAGAGAGAGAAAGAGAGAGAGATCCATCTCAAATTTATATTTGTAAAAATATACTTAATAAAGTATCATACTTAACCCTTAAACGGCACGTTTCATCCCAGCACCCATAAACGGCATACTGATGCGAATTGGGATTTTATATGATTTCATTTACTTATTTAACCATGATAATATTCTTCAAAATACTTTCAAAACCATACTTTTTTTGGGGTAAAATTTCTCAACAAAGCGATTGATATGCAACTCAAATTTAGTTAAATTATTAAATTTTACAAAAATTGTTATTAAAAAAAGATCTTTTTGAAAAATGTCAATGTTTTAAAAATTTTGCTGGTACGAATTCGCACCAGTGTGCCGTTTGTGAGGGTCAATAATTACTTTGTTTATTTTGGAAGCAATCCAAAATTAGTTTTCAGATATCATAAACTTTTATGGTTTATTTATAAAATAAATGGTCCGTGATGAAAGTTTTTTGTATACACATAAATAGAAACGAAAAATAACTAATTAAAAATTTGAACAAAATATGTTTTGTTTTCTTAAATTACGAATTTGACGAAAGTATTTTATTTGACGTACATGTTATCCGAGGAACTCATCTAATCAGTTTCGTATCGAATCGTATATTTCGAAATATCTCTAACGCAACGTGATCACTTCCTGGTTCTTTTTCTCGAAAAAGAAGTGCGCAATCTTTTCGTAACGTGAAATAAATCTTGTCGAAAATATAAAGGTACATTTGAAATTTTAACATAATCTATCTTTGTAAAAATTATATGACTTTCTTTGTACAATAATAATGTATAGATGTTTTTCTTTTGGAAAATTTTATTTAAGAAAAGTTTAATATTTCATAATCATAGTAGACTAATTAAATATTTTCTTGGCATTATGAATTATGAAAGTGAAGTCGAATTTAAAAATTTCTAGAATTTTACCACAGAAAAATGAATCTAACGGTCACTGAGAGGATCAGAGAAAGAAGATTTAGACATCCTTTGTCGCTCGATTATCGGATATTTCAGTGAACCCAAATAGCTTTCCAAAAATTTTCAGCGAACATCTATATATCCGGTCACTGATATTGGATCAGAAGCTCCGAAATCCCTGGACGAGAGGCAATCTTGTCTGTAAGGTTCCCTACTCTTGATAGGGAAGCGATCTTAAAAGATGAGACGCCCAGACGGTCAGCTAACGAAAGGGTCGATCGAATTCCTCTTTCGGAGGGCAAGGGTTTCTTGAATCTAACATAAAGTACCTCGTGTGTGTGTTAACGAGGATTCACTGCGAGCTTCCATTTGGGTGTCGGTACATGGGGTCATCTTCATTTGACCTCTATCTATCGTCAGCACCCTTTCCGCCCTTATCTCGTCCCCTTCATCCCTGACGACAGTTTCGTGAATTTACTACCACGCGCTTTTGCCAAAGCAGGAAATACAGCGAGGAGGGTCCTGTCTAAGCTTCAGGGCGCGCCAAGGATGTTTCAAGATCTTCCAACTTCAGGATATACACAGAGACCCTAACGATCATCCCTGTCCAATAGAGATAGGTGGGAGGAAATAACTCCGGATCAATGCACGTATGTGTGCTAACGTGTAAGAGCTCATTGGATTCGAACTTTCCTTGTTCGCCTAGATTCTTTTTATTAAAACAAGAAGGACCACATAATCCTCGTTTTTTCGAATTTCCCAAGGAAACTCTTCGAGAGCTTTACCAATCTTCCACGAGAGACGAACACACGGGTAACTATTAAACAAACAAAACTTTCAGTATAAATGATTCTGCAATCGCAGGATATCCTTCGGGATTCTAATTACCTGCAGATTTATTTTTGTATTATATCATTACTTTTTCTTTATGTTCCTTCTAGACACATTTTTCTCACTTGTAACAACTTTTATGGTTTATCTGAAAAATTACTAGGAAGTTATTAGAGAGATACGTTTATTAGAGGGATTATCTTTTGAATATGATAACTTTTTATAATTCAATCCAGCTAGTTGTTTACCTGTAAATTCGAAGTGATATCGTTTATACGGCATAACGAATATGTATGTTGATATTCTAACTGTTATCGATATTTCTATTTGGATTATATTATGTATGGAAATTAAAGGTAAAGATTTATTTATGTAATATATATATAGCTTTCCATAGCTGTGTCTGAAAAAAAAAACATTGCAGTTCTCATATCGCACTGATGGAATTAAATCTACTAACATTTCGTTACGATTCTCGCACATTTTGATTTCTTTTTGATAAAGAACCGAGTCGAAAACGATATATGAACTATCTAAATTTGACCGATTTAGAGAAGACTGTTTTTTTTTTACGTTCTTTTATCTCATGTGAGGGAGAGGCGCGGTGGAGTTTCTGTCTTCCTGATTTTCTTACGACTTTACCAGGATCGTCTTATCCTTTAATCCGATCTTTTTCTTCGTCACACTCTACTTTTCGTTACTTTTATCATTCCTACGGGGAGTTATGGTGCGCCGCTGCGTCGCGCGCCGTTGCGGTTTGTACACATGTATATAAAAAAGTTTTATAGAATATAAGTAGACGACTAACTATAGCAGATAATCATAAGTTCTTTTTTGCGTGCCTTTTATCAGAAATAAGTAATGGAGCAAAGATCAGAATTATCAAACGCAAAATAATGAATAGCGAATAATGAAATATGCATTTATTATAAATAGTTGCAATTTGCATCTCTACTGAAAAACAGTTAAAATCAGTTTTGAGTAATAATTTAATAAATAAATCTTAAAGATCAATTTGTATAAAAATATTCATGTTATTTACCAACCTCAGTAAAATTGTCATAATTTGTAGCATCAGTATTTAAGAGTTAATATATTTTTTTAGAATCAGGTTTATTTTTTAAAGTGGATAGTTTTTAAAACCTCTCTTATTTAAAAAAAAGTTTTTAATATTTAGAGAATATTGAAATTGTCCTATAATATGTAAGTTAAAAATAGAAATATAATTTAATTACAATAATTTAAAATCCAGTTTATTATAGTTATAGTTTTTTTGTTAAATAAAATTATAAAATTTTACTGTCTTCTCTTTTAAATAAAAATAAAATAATATTAATAAATTAACTTATTTAAACACGTTTTTAGTTATAACGCAGATAAAATGGTGATATTTCAATATATCTGCTATTTAAACTATTAAAAAATTTATTTAGTACTATCTTTGCTGTAATATACCATTAGATACCACCAAATGATATCTTACTTGGATACCCAAATACTACATCATGTTGGTTCTAACTTAGTATCGTAAGAACATACCAACTAGAAGGAACAAAGCAACATTAATACCTCATTAGTCCATGAAGATCTCGATAGCGATCCATGCTGTTTAATCAACATTGTTGGATTCAGCATCGATGTAGTCCACGAAAAACCGCGAACATGCGGGGGTGCCCAACCCAAGCTATCGATAAGCGTCTTGATGTTTCATTAATGAACCGAACGGTGGACTTAATGGCCTTGCTTAATTGGCAAAACTTTCGCAGTTCTCTCCTGTCCTCCCAGCGACGGCACCGCAAGTAACCGAAACCGCCATCCGGTAATAGCGAGAGCCACCACCTTAAGCGTGGGTGGCAAAACCTGCCCGCGGTGTTATCCGATATTCTCTCTGCGGTTAGTCCGTGATCTCGAAACTGGTGGTATCGCGGGATCAAACGAGAGCTGCTGCATCGCGCTGCGCCGTAGAGCCTAGCTACCGTCTTCCCGGAAGCTTATTGGACCCATGTGGTTTAGGATGTAGAGAGAGAGAGAGAGGGAGAAACCTTGAGATGTAGTTAAGGGATGTGAGAGTGTAATATCTCGCAACTGCGTGTATAGATGCAATTGCGATAGCGGAGTTAGTCTCGAGTCGCTTTAGGGGATGCTTACCGAAGTCAACACAAATGTCAATACTTTGCCTATATCCTCGACGTATGTTTAAAACTGAATATGTATGATCGTGTCTTTGTTAATTCCGTAGCAACGAATATGTAATATAGTTTTAACCTTGTATCAGGGATGTTGTGTGGCTCCGTGTGAGAGCGATGAACTCGTAATCGACAGGGGTCGCGAGTTCAAATCCCGTATCCCGCACATACGGGAAAATTTCGTAATCCGTATTTATTGATTTAACGGGATGAGTCGCAAAAGAACTCTTTAGAACTCTAAGGTGACTCTTTGACTAGGTTTAGACATCTATATAGGGAATGATTCTACCCATCTTCCTCCCATTACTACTATTAACTTTGTACCGCGAAAAATTGCAGATACACGTTGAAATAAAAACATTATGTAAATTATAAGGGATATAAATATTAAACATAAGAGAAAAAAGGTAGTAGGAGCAATAGCAAAACAATTTCACTAATAAATGTCAGTGCATCAATGACACGAATAGGTATATATAGAAATCTGACAATAACCGCTGATAACTGCAATTAAAAATGCAGAGCGCCGGATGGAATAGTTGTTTTGAATTGATGCCGCGGCAAAAATACAGCATTGGTCGTAAAATATTTTTCTGTTCACATGCTATACGGTACTTTCAATATGTTATCTGAACACGCGTGAACACATATACACGCGGTGAAACCATGATATCTACTTACTCGTCTTTCCACTCTCGCTCCGCTTCAAATTACAAAATGAAATAGAAACGTAAATGCGCGGATACGTTAACGTTACTACTCTTCTTTATTAACTGTGTCCGAACGAGATATGAAGGACGGAGTAATATCTACCTCTTTACTTTCCGGCACATTCGCTAAATGATATTAAATGTCAAAGTTCGAAACTATCAGTCGGTTATACGGTGGATAAATAATAAAAGTAATTGAAGCGTCGTTAACTTAATTGGCTCGCAATTTAATTGCGATGATGAACGTTCCGCTTTTTTCATCTATTTAATCTGACGCATATATTTCGCGATGCCCTCGGCAATGCCCTGTTGCACTAATGGAAATAACACAAAAAAATGAAAATAATATTAAAAATATATTCATAGTTTCATATTTTTATATAACATTGCAAAATATCGTACAGGTCAATTATAATCATATTACGTTACTGTGATTTTTAAGAGAACATTTATAATTTTAATTTTTGCAAAAATGTCCAAGTTAATTTAGAAAGTTCAATATTAATATATAATCATTATATTTTTTTATGCCGCTTTTCATCTTCCTCGGAAAGCCATGGCGACTGCTACAAGGGTTGCGACACAAAGTCGAAGTTGTTAATGCGACGCTGTCTATTTTTATGGCGCTATATCATCTTTCTCTATAATAGAGCATCGAATAACGCCGCTAACACAGTATATGGGCGGTAAGTGCGCGTCGTTGTGTCGCAACACGATGAAGCGGCCGTTTGATTCGTGTCCGAACCGTCGTTACCAGAATTCTGGTGGACTCATAACCGCGTTATCGATTAACCCTTTAAACGCCAGACAATCGTTAGATTTACAGCGTGCATCCACTGACGTTTTTGTACTTTAACGAGGAGGACGGAGGTGCACGAATTGGCGTAAATTTTCATTGTACTGTCGCTACAAATTTCTTTTTTCCCCTGTCCTACACTATCCGCGTATAATCGATGGTCGCGCCGAGGATCCTCGCTTGCCTCGATTTAACTACGGGTCCATGAAGAAATATAGTGGTTTTGCGTTCGGCTACAGTTCGTATAATTCGTCCCAATAGAAACAAAACGGCATTATGCGAGGAAGTTGGAATGATGATATAGTGGGCACATCACATAACAGAAAGTCATATAAAACTGTAGTTTATGTAGGTATATATAAAACCTTGTACATATTTATATATCCATCGTATTTTTACATGATTTCATATTTAAGTGTGATACATACAATTGTCTTGTCAAAAGTTTAATTTTTAGACATTAAATGACGAGTTTAAAAAGCTGCATTAGAAATGATATCTTAAATTCCCTATTATAGTTGACGTTATGCTATGACATTATGATAATATTAGATATCAATCTATTAATTGAAATAACGCTTTATTATTTTTAACTTTTATACATATCAAAAGATAAATCAATGCATTTCTGTAGTTAGTTTCAAAATAAACAATGTCTATATTAACGTATACACTTAGTAAATGTACTAAATTTGAATCAAATTTAATATATTTTCTATTAACCTTGAATTAAATTATTTTATTGTTTTAGTTAATTTATAACGTAAGTATAATTTGACATCATATAAATTTAACAACGTGGTCATTACCACGATGTATATGATTATTTTGAGAAGTCGTTTCTAACGCTTTGTCACCGCGGACAAATACTCATAAACAATAGCTATTCTATATTCACTTATAATGCAACATATACATAAGCAGAAATGACGTGGACGTAGCTTTCCACCGAAATCGCCGGCCACAATGGGCTCAGTACCTATTCATTATTTCGAATTGGTGCGTGCAATGAAATAATAATCATGTTTTCTTAAACGAGGCGCCCGCCGGCGCTGGATCAAAGCGGCGCGAGTACTTCCGGAACGGCTGGTTGGATTTACCAACGGTATATTTGATTGTAGCAGTAATGAACCACACGCCACGAAGTTGATTTTCATTACTTTTTCTCTGATGCACATATGTATATACATATAGATATACATTGAGCGAAATGAACGACGATGGCGCCGCCGCGCCGGGGAGAGCGCACGATTATTAATAACAAACTGGCGCGCACAGTGCTAGAATTAAATTCTGTTTGCCGGCGCGCGCGCTGCATTTTTAGAGGGAGTCGCATTTTTCTGCGGGAATTACAGTTTTATTTTCTAGGAATTTTATTGTCAACCGTTTCGAATGAAATACGCGTTTCCATGAAGCGCTCTCCACGGCGCCGGGGGAGGGATAAAAATCGTTGGATAATACGGGGGATTATTAACACGGGCACAGTCGCATATTCTTCCCCGTACTGTAACCCGCGCGTCATGATATATACACGCAACGTACGCGTGAATGTAACCGGCATATCTCTGTTCCGCACGGATTTGAAAATCTGTGCGTCGAGGCATTTGGTTATTTATTAAAATATTTTTGTAGACTCAGACGCGTGGCTGGCTGCTGCGTGGCTTATCGTGCCAGGGTTGAAAATGTTAGAAAGGTGACGAAATCCAAAAACTAATAGGTGTCACGTACAAGGTGGACGTTTCATTTTTTTTTATCATTTGGTTTATCATCTTACTTTAGATGTTTCGTAAAACTGTAATAATTATGACAAGAAATATGACATACATAACAATCATACGATAATATATAATATGATATATGATATGAATTTCGTTATGTTATATAGCAGTATTAAACATTTTTAATTATACATTAATATCTAAAAAAAATATAATAATGATCAGAGAAACGTAGTACATTTTATAAATTTAAAACGTTGTACATTTGAAAATTCCTGCAATAAAGTTTATGAATGTATTCTATAAAATAGAGATAAAATTGACAATATCATTAAAAATTTTATATAACTTTATAAAACAAAATTTCAAAATCTTTGAAATGTTAAGTCGTATTCAATGCGGCGTTTACTCATTTCCCTGACGACGTGTCGCACGAGCCGTTTAATTTGTCAAAATTAATTTGTGTCGCCCTCTCATCTCGAAGTTTTTCTTGCACTTTTTTGAACCGAAGAACACGTGTCGGGAATGAATATGTCAGACCTAGGGACACATTCTTGAAAAGAAGTAAAAAAGAAAGATATTGCGTATAGAAAAAAAAATATTGTCGGGGTGAGAGATGAAGACTAAGTCGGCTTGATATCGATTACATGAATTTTTTAGAATGTGTTTAACGTTTTCCTATCTTATAGTATTAGATGAATATAATGCATGTACGTCTATGAGAAAAATAATATTAAAACGAGTAGAATATATTTATTTTATTGCAATTCTGTTCAATATTGCGGTATAATTAAAGAATTTGTTATGAATATAAAATGTTTTTGCATATTTTATATATGTGGATTGCGGAAATATTAAATGCAGTAGATTATTTGTTATAACTCTTAATACTTTGTAATATTGTTGCACATTTAAATACGTGAACATTAATGAGATTAAATTCTCGTAACGCTCAAAAACGGAAGTGTACGCATTAAGCAAGATTAAAATACGATTTTAATCTCCGTTAATATTTGTTATAAATCCAAGCTTTATTTCACATTTTCATTGATTAAATAACAAGCAGAATATAATAAATTCGTATAATAAAAATTTATAAATCTGTTTTCCGAATTTATATGGAATTATATGATATTTTCTCGATATTAGCATCGATTGGTCTGTCTCGTTTAAGTAGAGAAGCTGCATTTTCTATTTAATTCAAATTTTTCAAATCACGTATATACCGTGTCATTCGAGACAAAGCATTTTATACGTTTGTACGAATGGAAGCAGCAGCCACACGCTAAATCGTGTCGCGTGCGTCGTCTAGAGAGACACGGAAATCGTTGTCGCGACAACCAAGGGGGAAAGCAGCACGAACCATCCTCGGCCATATGGCGTTTCCCAATGTTGTGGAAAACTAGCGGACGCGGGCACGTGGCGATTTCGAAAAAACCGGCTGTGCTTTCCCGGACGCGTAGACGAGGCAAATCCCGGCCCATTTCCGATCCCTTCGCCCCGCTTTTCAGCCACCCGTCGGCATCTAATTCAAGGCATAAACTCGGCACGCGTGACCAAAAATCGTGGAGGGGAAAACCACGCCAAGATTTACGACAACCCGGGCAGTTTCGGTTTCCCTTACGCGGGATTCCACGTCGCTACGTATTTTCCGCCGCGTTACGCGGAATCTCTCTACGCTTCCCTAGTTTAGAGCCACTTTTTCTGAAGCCGGCGACGCGGTATGAATAACCCTCGTACATATATTTCCCATTTGGACGTCGTGTTTCAAAGTCTCTGTTACGATTGTAGCGCGAAATACAATCGTTATTTTTTTTGTTATTCTGTAAACTCGCTGTCGATTTTTATGAAACTTGGCTTACGAGGTAATTTGCTAATGTTTTACTCAAATTAAAGTGAAAAATAAAAAAATTCAAAACAGTGGGATCCAGCTAGTATGATGGCCAGAATATTAAAAGAATAATTTGATTATCATAAAACCTGTGTGTGTGTTTTAGGGAATTTTTAATTTTTTTAGTATTACGATCAGAGTGAATTGATTTCTTCAAACTGACTTTCAAATTCTAATATAACGAACCTTGTAACATTACTATTGTTCTTCATTTGCAGATTTCTATTATCTTGAAGTGTAATCTTTTCAGACTACATTCAAAGTCAAGGACATCAAGAATCTTGATTTTTTTTATTTATGAAGACTTTGTTTGCAAGTCTACGATTTTACGAAGAAGAGATATTTGAATATACATATACCTATATGTACCTATAGCTCTCTATTTCTATCGATTTTTCTTGCAGTTGGAATTTTATGGTACAAACTTGTAATATTACATTGTATTTTTTGCATATATATATTCCTCCGAGGTTCATTCAAAGCTTCTCGAATAACATCGTTTAAGATTACTATTATATTTTTGTGAAACAGAACCGTGGAACCAACGGTGTCTCGCTTTAACGCCGAAGAAGGTTGCGTTATGCGCAAGTTGCACGATTGCGGAAGTTCGAAATCGTTTCTTTGCATAGCAAAGAATGGTATGTTTCAAGATGTAGAATTTTTATGTAACGAACTTGGGCCCTTACTTATCGGAAACGGTTTATGATCTGTACTCCGATTTTATAACTCTTAACTACTTACAGTTCGGTACGTTACGATGTTGTTGCACAGCTTTTTTTATTATATAATATTTGTGCAACGGCAACATAACGAACTGTCGTAATAGTTACAAAATCAGTACAAACATCATAATGGACGATAGCATGCTATTCTTTCTTCATTTGTCATCGCGTCCGCTTATGCCCCGGTAATTCCCTTCCGCGCGTAACGTAGAACAAATGCACGGACGAGTGTTACGATTTATAATATCGCGCACGTGCGAAATTATGTATGTGACAGCTGCTCTAAATACAGTGTCATTAATACTTTAATGCTAATAGATCGCGAGAGATTGCCGTCTGTCATATCCAGATGCACGCAAACGTGCATTTCCATTTGTTAATATTCCTAAATACTGCACAAACGTTACGTGTTCAGGACATTGTGTTACTCTTCGTGATAGCTCTCCGGTGTCAAGCTCGAATATTTTACTTCGATTTAGAAATAATTAATACGGGCGTATGCATGGATATTATTAGTACACTAAAAGGAAAAAATGATTATAATTACCGTAATTTTTTTAACTACAATTTGCAGTCATTTTTTGGGACAACTGTATATTTAAAGTTGTTCTAACTATGCCAATATAATCAATTGCATTATTAATAATAGGCACACACGCTACTTGAAAGTCTTTTTTGAAAGACAAAGCTTGAAACACTTCTCTCTTAGTGTATATTAATCTACATAGAATAATAATTCCATAATTTCCTACCTTTACTAAAAGTGTCGTATAATTTATATAGTGGAAGATAAAAATGCATTAATTATTACGTCATGCTGTTGAGTTGCAAGACTATCATAGATACTCAGCAATTCAACATAAAAGTTTTCCAAATTCTAAAGACAATTTGGAGACGTTTAACAGACAGAATAAGAAATATGCCATTGCGATGCAATAGTCTTGGAGTATTAATTAACGTGCAAGACAATTATCTCGCGGCTCGGACATAATTCTCGGTCCACAAGTTTTGATGGAATATGATGCGCGACGACACGAACGGCTGGGTAATTTTCCCGCATTTTCCGCGGTGAGATTTAGCTTTTGATATATCACTCGCGTGGCCATTTGTCGAGTGGTCGCGACGAGAACTAGGCGGGAATAAATATAAATCTGATCTCGCGTTTAGATTGTACCGCTACCACCCTCTCGAGCGAAACGTGGCGGAACGTCGCGATAAAAAAGAAAAAAATGCGGGAATCCGGCTGGACTTTTTTTCTCTCCCTTTCTCTTTCTCTCTCCCTTTCTTCACTCTCCTTGTTTTTTCGACGACTCATGCTTAATTGGGGAAGAGAAAATGACGACTGTTGTCGGGAACATTACCGCGGCAAGGACTTTTTGAAAGGTCCTACGGGAACATACCGCTCTTTAATTAGGAGAAGTGGATTATCGAAGGTCCGGTAAAAAAAGAGCCGAGTAGAAAAATAAAAATGGATAAGAATCGCGGTAGCGCAATTGAATGAAAGTGTATCCCCGCGGATTTTTCGAGCTCGGGCTTTCTTGTCCGCGAAAATGATGGGAATGAAAGGAAAATTGCGGAACCCTTGGAAAAATGACATCGACCTCTCGACGAATTTTACCGTTGGATTGTTGAAATTGGAAGGAACGTGCGCGTGCTCGAAATGGCATACCTGCGCTCCTTCAGAAAAGCAACTTGTCAAAGAGTGAAACATATGAAAAATCGTGAAAAGTGAATTCCACGTTTTTTCTAGCTTGTTAGCAAAAAATTAAAACCGAGATGAGATTAAAATTGATAAAAAAATGTAGCATTAATAATTGTTTTACTACAGCGATGATTTCTTTTTTTCACTTAAAATGGAAAGAATATAAATGTTTTTCCACATATACACATATATACATATATTTTTATAAGAAACTTTTAAACTCATTCGCTCATTTAAGTATACATCTGTTTAATCTTCACTTTTATGAAGTTGAGATATGAGGAATCAAAAAGATCTAATGAAAACTTCAATTCAATATATAAATATTTTGTAAAACAATAAGTACGATTTAAAAAGTGAAATTGTTGGCCACTTGTATAACTTTTGTACTAATTTAACAATATTATAGAAAGATATTAATTTTTAATAGCATTTCCTCCTTTATTTATTTTACAAAAAAGATCTTTTTTTCTTACTTTAGGTATTTGAAATCTATAAACTTTTATAAAGTTTCCACAGTTTCGTTATACAGTCAAATCATTTCTCCGTATATATCACAATTAATAATTTTAAATTAAATTTAATATTATAATACGTTTAATTATTATATTTCACAAACTTTGTTATCTTTATGTAAAGTATATATTTCATTACGCTAAAACAATACATTGGCACGTTGGATGAATATTGAAGTATCTACGCTTTGGTTTTGCCATCGAGGGATCAAAGAAACCGTCGCGCAAATTCCTTAAGGAATCGTTAATTCCTGAAGAATGCCCGCTTTCAAAAGGAACCAGCAAAACCCACGAAGTACTGTAAAAGACAAAAGGAAGTACGGAAAGATAGGAAAATCTCCCCCGGAAAATTTCTCGGTATGCCCCTTTAATTGGGGGCGGAAGCGAGTCGCTGGTTAGAAGTTCGCAAGGGTAAGAAAGATGGATAACTTGCGGTGAACGGTGCTTTGCAAACGTTCGTGAAACGAGAAAAACAGGATAGCGCGGAAAACAAAAGGAGAAGCAAAGGATAAGGTAGAAGAAAGGCAAACCGACAACGCAGCTCAATGTCGATCGACTATCCTGTGGATAGAATAGATAGAGTAGGTCCCGGAGGGTGAAACTTAGAGAAAGGAAGTATTCTGAAAGAGGAAAAAAAAATGAAAAATGAAAGGAATAAGAGGAAAGAAAGGAAAGGAGTAGAAAGCAGCGAAAGTTTCCACACGAAAACTCGGTAGTTTAATTCTCTTCTTTA
The DNA here is from genome assembly GCF_001594065.2 of Cyphomyrmex costatus. Taxonomy (NCBI): domain Eukaryota; kingdom Metazoa; phylum Arthropoda; class Insecta; order Hymenoptera; family Formicidae; genus Cyphomyrmex; species Cyphomyrmex costatus. The sequence goes on from NW_017275130.1 coordinate 1,677,539, forward strand.
TAGCAACTCACCGTTTGTCGGCGAGGAAGGTAGAAAAAATCGTGGTGAGTGCCAATCGTCCAAAATCTCAGTCGATCTCATCTCATTTCGCGCCAGTCCACAGATAAGAGGAGATGTCCGGACTTTATTTTCTCGAAGAAAATTAAAACGACGATTCCACGTCCCTCCTATCCCTTTCACAACCTCTATCTTCCCTTTAACGGTCGGAAATATCTCTCTGTATAGAATCAAACTCCGTCACGTAACTCGCTAACGCAACTACGACGGAATGGACGGGCGCAATCACGGCACCGGAGATTTTGAGTCAGATGATAGCGTACAGTGTGGATGACATTCAGTTGTAGACGACTCTTCTCGACGCAACTGCTTTTGACGGAATATTGACGCCGATCAGATTTTTCTCGATGAATTATCATTACGCACCGTCGAAACTTCCGCGATAAAACATAAAAGCTTCACCGTATATATATTTACATTAACATTTAATTTACGCAAAGTGACAAGTATGGCTCTTTCCTTCGTTATTCATTAATTTCCTTTTGTTCACATTAACTTAATCTCACTCACTACAATGCGGGTCAACTGTCAAGCTCCAACGCCATGACATAATAACTCCCTTTTTTTACGATGGATTTTTTTTTCCTTTTTCCCTCTCGGGAGCTCGTCGACGCCTGACGAAAGTGCTGCTAGCGTGTTCTCACACGGGCAAGTTAGATTTCATATCTGCGAGTCGTCACGGCCCCGATATCCACGAGATGAACGGAAGTTAGAAGGGTGGATGAGAGATAAGGTCGATAATAAAAGGAGAGGAGTCGTAACTGAGCGCGATCGATGCCTTTTGAATTATGCAAAATCAACGAGTCAGACCCGTGTCAGCGGGATGAATGTTCAGAACTGCGACGTTTCCACTTCTCGTTGAATCGAAAGATTCGAATGTGTGTCCGTGCTCTTTTGATTTAATCATGAAATCCGATCATAGCGTAATATCTAGTAATAACAACTTTATGATTATTTTATGTAGCGGGTAATAAGTATAACATCATTTAGCATTAATAATTGTAACATTTTGATACAATAATTATTACATGTTTAATATTGTTTGTTAATTGTTACTATTCTCTGTTAATTATTAATTATTTCACTCTGTTACTGTGTTGAAATTATATATTATATGCATATTTAACATCATACTTGAAAAAAGAAATGATGAAACTAGCTTGGAAATGAATCGTATTAATAATTTATTACGTTTAATAATTGACTTTTAGTATTAAACTAGCGTTGGAACTTGTTGCGAATCCTCAGGACACGATTTGATAAATTCGTATACCATAATACGAGCTATGCCTTAATTCTTCTATTTAAACATCATAAATAGCAATTCTTCCACGCTTCCTTATTCCTCAATTATTTTATTTAATTGCGAAAGAGAAATTTTACCTCAAAATCGAGGCGAAAAAATTACACCGTATTTATAATCTTTAAAGGTGACATCTCTACGTTAATTAAAGTTTCATAAACTTAAATAACTGTCATTATTTTTACATTTATATTTTTTTCATAAACGTGGCTTATATTTGCGTTGTAATCCTACAAATGTATCATTTTTACGCGAAAAAGTGTTTTGCAGTATATAACATTCATACAGAAAGGAAGAGAAAAATGAGAGAGAGAGAGAGAGAGAGAGAGAGAGAGAGAGAGAGAGAGAGAGAGATATCTGAATTTCACTTATGGTAAAATATAATAACTTTTTAAGATGCGAAAAAAAAAAATTAACCTCGAGATTACGTTTTCCGAGGATTTTCCGAGGATTTTCTGAGGTTTTATTCTTTGCGTTCACAATGCGATCTTGCGCTATTGCCCGAAAGAAAACGAGTTAAGAAGAGAACGCGCAGGAATAAGTGCATAAAGAACGAGATATGAGCTTAGCAAAGCATACTGCGTTCTCGTTACGCGTGACAGATGTGTTCTTGAGGACCGTTGAAATCGCATAAATGGAATCCTATTTTCCGCGCGTATTTCCCAAACCGTGGAACGAGTCTTATCTTCAAATGTTATTTCCGTATTTTACAAAGGGAAACTCGATGTTGTTAGCACAAAGCCGAATCCTAAGTATCAGACCACTCTTACATTTCTATTTGAGTCTCGTAGTTTGTCGATCGAATAAAAGACATAAACGTTTGTAATATACAATTGATTTATTGTCAGTTTTTTTTCCTAAAAAGTAAATATATCTTTGCTATAGATATATAGGTATACCTATATAAATACCAGATATAGACTTTATGCGAAAAAGATGCTATGCGTTAAAATCTTGTTATGAAGCATACCGAATCTAACATAAATTTTATTTTATTTGGCGTATTTTATGTACATAGTATTTAGTGATGGTTACATTCAACGAAAACTGTATAAATAACGCATTATTAAATAACGTATTACAAATTTTGTTGTGCTAAACGAGTCGCCACTTCAAACTGAAAGTTTTATCGACTCGGGAAAGTTCGCATCGTAAATTTCCATGACGCGATTTCACAATTTTATCGGTAAGAGAATTAACATTCTGGCGAGTCTAATCTCTCCTAAGTCCGCTAACATCCGCGATGGTTTCAGCACTTCTCTCCTGCATTGGATAATAACAACGTTGCGTTCCAGTTCCATTTTCCTGTCTCTGTCCTTTATCGTTTTTTGTGGAAACGAATGTTTCGAAATAACTATCAGTCGCAATGTGTAACTTTTTTCTTTCATGTTAGCCGGATCCTTTTTCCTATCCTTCTCATCACGTTCTTTCCCTTTCGTTGCCATCCTCTCGCGTAACTAAGAGGTCTTGCTTGGACCTGCCGCTTTAAACTGGGGTAAAAGCCCGGAGGACCGAGCGTGAGTAGGTACCTATCTCTTGCGGGATGCGATTTCGTAAATTCAAGTAAAACTAAGATCCGTGTAAACCTAATCTTCTTAAACGAAGTCCAAATCGTAAAGTCTCGAAAACCCGCCGCCGGCTGGTACTGCATTGCCGCCCGTCGCGCTGTGGAATAAAAAGGACAGTTGGAGTACTGAGTGGAGTGAGGGGTGGACTCGCGGGTATACTCGGGGGAGGGTGAGTACTAAAACGCGATTATATCACGGCGCATCGGTACCGTTTTGGGCTTAAGGACGAGAGAGGAACGAGAAAGGAACGAAAGCCTCGTTCTCGAAGTGCGCTCGCCAGCGAGGACGACAATAATTTCGTATTAAAACGGTTCTTGCGGATTACACGTTTCCCGCCTCCGACATTTCCGTCCATCCGTTTCCTCCCATCCTCCTTTTTGCTCACGTCATTTGCAGATAATGCGGATACGATCTCCCGCTTTTTCCTCCATCTCTCTCTCGCGCTGTTTTCCTTCTCGTCTTCGGCGAGAATGAGAAGATGCTTTCTTCGAAGAAAAGAGACACTTCATCTCTTTTCTCTAATACCTTTCACCTTCTAACGGTTATTCTCATTCTCGTTATTTTACTTGAGCCGCTCGAGAGAGACTTTTCTGTTTCTCATTGCTTTTTACTTCACATTCGCGAGAAGAGCGACCGGAAGAAAATAGAACGCTTAAGCGACTCTGTATTATAACAATATTTTTTCGTTGTATTTATACAAAACTTACTATACGAGAGGATATAGTGTGTATATTCCACAATATATCCCACGACTATATGCCGCGCTTTTCGCGAGATGATACAGACGCGATCTTTTTTCCCCGGCGACGCGACGTAGAAATAACTGACATTTTGTCGGATTTCGGGCACGCACCAAAGAAAATCCTATCTCCTCTACTCGTTGAAATTTTCGAGTTGCTTTTCTTGGTTCCCGCGGTAAACACAGCGAGTAAAAGTTGCATAACACGTTCCAATTTTATATTAAAAGAGTCGTGGTCTACCGCGAAAATATGATCCCCTTCCTCCCTCCCCCTCCCCCTCTTTGCACTCTCTTGTGCTCCTCTTTTTACATCGCGCTTCTCGCGGATGAGTACGATCTTCTTCCGCGCGGCACGCTGCTTTTCCACTGTCGCGTGATGTGTCGCTGCTTTTCTTTTTCGCTTTACGAACGCGGACTTCCTTCCAGCCGGAAACTTTTTCTTTTGCGGCTTTCTTTTTCCCTCTCTCCTCTCATTTTCCCCTCGTTTCTTTACGCCCTTCGATGTGCGGCATGTAGCGTCTCATTATTCTTATTTTGCGCTTCTACCTCGTTTCCCAAGGAACTTTTCGCGCGAGTTAGTATAGATATGAGTTTCCGCTCTTATCTTGTTCTATATATGCACCCAGCAGTGCAAACAGCTGGAAACAAGAAGACTAAAAGAGAAATGGTAAGTACGTTGCGAGAATATTAAGAGCAGCTATCATGAGATTGTGGCGAGATTATCGTCCGATCACGCGGATATTGCCAATTTCGTGTTCATAGCAAGTTAATTTTATTTGTATTCGCTCGCTTCTCTCTCTCTCTCTCTCTCCTCCATTCTCTTTGCGGCATATTTCCATTATCTTCTAAATGAATACCTAATATTAATTAATTTTGATTACATTCTATTAATTTAATTATGGTATTATTATTCATAGAAACATGATCATTGACTCGACTGGAATTTACGTTATTGGTATAGGTGAACGATTAATTCCCGTGTTTAATTTATTATAACATGATAGATATGATGCAAAACGATTATATTACAAACGAATTATCAGACATGAAAGTGGAAACTATGTACATGAAAGCAGCCTTTCTCGTTTTTACGTATTTTAATTTAGATTTAAAATGTGAAATGACTATATTATCACTTAGAAAAATGGCTGTCCAGTTAAAAAAAATTGTTCAGAGTTTAGTGCATTATCGTCTTTTATTTTTAGTAATGAATTAGAAAATTCGCGTAATTAACCGAGTTTTTCGTATTTCCGAGTATTTCGTCTAGAAAAAGAGTATAAGATGACTCTTCGTCAAGAGGGGAAGTGTCACAGCTTCTCGCTGTAAACCCACGTGTCTTTATAACGCGCGCACGAGCGTCTCCAATCCCGATCTTCTCTCTTTCTTTTCTCAAAAAGCGTTTACATATAAACGAGAGACGCGTTTCTTTCCGCCAGCAGCTTTATCCAACAATTTCGCAAACTCGTACATATTAGACTGTCACAGTGCTGTTGACACGCGAGAGAAAAACAGAATGGAAAAAAAAGAGAGAATATCGCTCTCTTTTTTTATTTGCCACGTTTCTAGATAATGTAGAAATGATCCTCACTCACTTCTTCAGATCTTTTCTACCTCTTTTTTTTTCTTCTCACTGGTATCTTTTTCCTTCGTTCCTACTCTCCACCTACCAACCCTCTTTACGAGGGACTTCTTTGCCGAGATAGCGCGGACCTTTCCTTCCGCGGTTCCTTTATTCCTTTGATAGTCGCCGCTTCCTATCGATGGTCTTATTTCTTTCGCTATCCCATTCCCTTGGACTCTATCGTCTCTTCTCCCCTGCTTTCTTTCTCCTATCCTCATCTCCGTAAGTATTAATACGGAACCTTCTTCGTGCCATTCTTATCTCTCTATCTCTCCCTTTCTTTTTTCCTATTCATTCAATTTTATCGTTTTACCAAAAACTTTTCCATATCCCTTAAATTTCAGCTGTTTTCACGAAGGCCAGTATACCATATAACAAACATTGTCATTCGCTCCATTTAAAACTCTCCATTTGGAGTACTGTTGTATGAATGTCCGAGTCGAATTACACGCAATGGATACTGTTCTGTGCGATAGAATAATATGGGAATACTACTCCTGGCAATCAAATTTTTTAGTGCAGAATATCCTAGGCAGCCAAGAATAACGGGATCTTTAAAAGTATCGTAAAGACCAATGGGAAACATTACGAAGACACGCGATCTCAAGCTAAATGACTCCCGATTCTATCGAGAAAATCGAAAGAAGATTCTTCTCATTTCTCATCTACTTTCCTGCCAGTACGAACTCATTTCGTCTTTAACTTCCTTTATTTTCCTTTTAAGGACTATATTCTATAGAGTAATCGATTGTAGCTTTGTTTTATTATTTTTATATACAGAATATGATAAAAGTACGAAATGTAAAATTAAATATAACGATCACTTTTAAATATAAAATAACAATCAATAACAAAAGATAGGGCTGTAAAAGTTAATGGTTTACAAATTACTCTTAAAACGAGATACTTTTAATAAAATCTCGTATTATAAATACAATATACCATGATTATGAACATTTTGGCTCCTTTGAACTATCATCAGTGTGGAAATACCAAATGTAAATGGTTAACTCTTAGGCAAACTATGGCGAATCTTCTTCCAAATGGAACATTCTCAAAAGTTTCAGGAACTAAGAGTGCTTGAGATAAAAGGCTCAAGGTAGAGGCGAAACATTCATGATCACACATTGTACTTGCGAGGTTTTATTAAAAATACTTCGTTTTAAATAATTTGCGCACTATTAATTACGTTTTGACTTTTACGTTATTTTAAAAATTGTTGCTATTTTTATCGACATCAATCTCTGCAATATTCATTGATCGATTATCAATATGTTTGATAATTGCAATCATTTGGTGACGCAAAAATAAAATTGAAAAATTAAAACTTAATTAAAAATTGAAAATTAAACATCTTTCTCTGTGATGTATGTACATGTTAATTTAAACGTCTGCTAATTTAAATTCTATTAGATCCTGTGTGTACCATCGGTTATCAAGTACCGGATTTCGCGCGAACGCTAATCTGCTTAAAGAGAACAACAGCCGTGACCTACCATCGTGGTTCCTTTCCTCCCTCTCCCTTCGGTAATTACAGGAGTACGTTCCCGCCCTTTCCTGCTCGTTGCTTTATCCTCTTGTAAAACACCGCCGCGAAATAAACAGCTCGCTTTCCGCTCGGCATCGCGTCGTTCCGGAAGTTAAAACCGAGCTGGCCGGTTCCGCCGAGTTTCCGCCGTAAATACGCTCTAAGGCTCGACCGAAATTTAGAACGCGGCTGAGCCCGAGTGAAATTTAAGGTGGTCCCGGATGGAACCTCTCGCACGATGTGTTTTACGAATTCGGTTTCGTTAAATAACTATTCTGGAAAGACGAGCGAATTCCTTTTTTTTATTTCTTATATATATATATATATATCTTTATTTTTTGCTGCTATTTTATATGCTACATATATTTTTATATTCTCTGATCGCTTTGTCCTTTTTCTTTATATTTTTTTTACTATTTCTCTAAAGCCTTTTGTTACACAATTTTTTATGCCTTTTACCCGCTACTTTTTCGTTTAAACCCTTTTTCTCGTTTTCACTGACGCCGTTCTCTCCTACTACGTATATGTCTCTTTATCTCTCTCTTTCTTTCGTTCTCAAGGGTACTTTAGGGTACCACCAGAAAACGAATGTTGCTCTCAGCGTCGTCCTTCTCTCGGTGCGCACCTCGGCTAATTTCAGCCTTCGACCTACGAATCGTACATCCGATTGCCCGTCTTTTTCCACGCGGAAAATCTCTCATTGGTATCAAGATCTCGATATCCGAATTACCGGCGTACCTCAGTCTCCTTTTACTTTTCCTCTTATACGGAGGACAGTGGGTCAAATGGACGATCTCGCGTAGTCGTAGGATTAGAGGCTCTTTTTTATGTCTTTATTCGGACGTTTTTATTTCCCGTATATCCGGAAGTGAGTTCGAAGAGAGAAAGATAGAGAGGAATAATAGTTAGTTTTTTTAAATGTGTACACATATATTTGTATATGTGTGCGTGTTTAAAGTTTAGCGTAGTTAGAGAGAGAGAGAGGGGGGGGAGGGAAGAGCGAACAATGAGCGCAGTGAATTAGACGCATGATACGAGCATTGTTTTCGACAATAGTCGAATAGGCGATCCGAATAGATTGAAGAATACGCGTTTCCGGCTCCGTTGCTCCGACATTTTCATCGAGAAACACAAACGTTCCATAACTTTTTAATGAATACTTGAAATGGCAAAAATGTTATGCGGAGTCTTGGTATGCATTTATCAACAGTTATGTTTATTTATTATAGAGTTTTCACTGACTCAATTAAATAACGTATATCTAGAAAATTAATTCATGATTTCACTTCGCGAGTTTGTAACTTTAAAGGGAACTTAAATACCTTAAAACGCTTACGTCTCTATGACGTTTTTATCATTTTTTAAATATCTGTTTTACATATTTCTGAACTGTTGTTGATTTTTAATGTATCATGTAAACTCTCCATGCTGTTTGTGAAAGATAGTGATAAATGGAAACATTGTGGAAATATTTTTACGATTGTTCTTTTTACCGTGCAAATTATGCATTTACAGTCCGGGACATTAGGATAATTCTCGCGATTGTGCCCTTACCTTTGAATGTCTTTAACGTAACGCGTTTGTGTATAGCACGACACGAGATAAGGTCTCAGGGATATTTTCCTTAGCGTAATGCACAGTACTCACGACGAAAAATCATTTTTCCGTGGGAACTGCTGCGGTTATCGTCAGGAATAGCGGCGCGCGCGGTCGAAGCACGCTCGAACGAATGTGAATGAGAGAGAAAGAGAGAGAGAGAGAGAAAAATTTTCTTTCGACTGAGTGGTCACGATTAAACGCCGCCATTACGTACAGAGGCAGCGAAAAGAATCGGGAGAGTAACGTCGAGATTGCGAATTGACATGCGAAACTTGCTTCATGTCAAACGCGAGCGTGTAATGTACGGCGATCGCTATGCCGCGATATACTTGGAAAGAAACGTTTTAAGATGAATGCAGCATAGCAATGCATTTATTAATAATAATTACGTTTATACGTTAAATAAAGAGAAGATAATCTTGCATTATATAGAAAGTATGAATGAACGTTATGTAGAAGTATGTAGTTTTGCGAAAATGCATAAATACAAGAGGAAATTTATTACCATTTAATCCGTTTACAGCGAATTAACAGAATATTAATTTTTTACTCATTACGTTTCTCTTCTTAAATCCTGGAAGGGGGAATTTATTGGGTTCTCAAATTACATGAATATACGTATATAAATCATAAAATTAATTTGTTTATTTTTATTTACATATAGTAAATCATTTCATAAATAATGGATTTTATAAACGCGTATTTTTTATCATCAGTGAATTTTAAAGAGTCACATTTTTTTAGTCTTTTTTACGCTCCTATTTGAAAATAATAATGTAAAATTTGTACCCGGAATTAAAATTTTTTTATCAATTGCAAAATTACCGAAGGTACCAATATGCTTTTTTCAAAATATATGCATTTAAAAATATAAAACTTTTCGTTAGGTTAATTTAATTTTTTAAGTACTTAAATTCGAACATTTGATATATCAGTTAGTAAATTAAAAATAATGTTTATTGCAATTTATTAAAAAAAAAAAAAAAAAGAAAAACAGTATCGATTCCATCAAAAAATGTATCTACTCGTATTAAATAAAATTATTAAAAAAATATATATGCATGTTTAAAGTACAGACAATGCTGCAAGTTCATTTACAAGTTTTTTTGAAATCGCATACGTGTACCTTGCACTATGATGGAACTTCTTAGTGGGCTATGCGACAACCGTGGCATTCATTTTTCACGCGCAAGTCATCATCGCGACGTGGAATTTTCTGCTGCCGCGTTTCGCGATCTCTCGCTCGGGTATGAAAAGAGGACGCGCGGTAATGGAAAAGTACACCACGGGGGACTCGGCCGTTACGTCGTCGGTCTGGTTGTAAAGAGGAAGAAAATCCCTACATGCGACGTGTACGGACTAGTTTACAGACGCGACATTTCGTCACGTCGTCTATCAGAAAAGAAGGTCGCGTCGTGCCCTTTCTCGAATCGCGTCGGAACAAACAATACCGCCCGATACGCGTCATTCCTCTTCCGCCATCGTCGCAACCCGTCGCCATCGCCACTCTTTCTTATTTTATGACTTTGACGGTCTGTCGAGCAAGATCTCGTCTTTCGATGATGGTAAAAGCGCGCTCCGCGTGTAAGGGATGGTTTTTCGTTCGACTACCATCGTCCCCACTTCTCTTTTCATACGTGTGTAATCTTAGCGTATTTCCGATGCTAGCGGACGTATTTCCTAGCTTACGTCGCGACGTGAATAGCATTTAACCCTTTCATACCTTCGGCTTTTCCAGAAGAGATGCGTTTTGTATGGAGATGGAGTGCTATGGGGTTCTATGGGGCACTGATACTAAATTTACTATCAAAATTTAATTTTGGCGGATTACAGATGAAAAGCTAAAAGATTGGTATATTTAACACGTAACTGTGGATTAAAGTTCTTTTCTGATTATTAATTACGAATCAAAAGGAAAACTGTTTTATACATTAAATGCAAATATTTAATAAAATTAAATTTCTATATAGAACATAATTTTTATTCATAATTCTTATTAATATAATTTTATATATAATTTTATATATAATTTCAATTAATGACCAGAAATTTGACAATCTCAAAAAAAAAAGTATATGTACTCTATTAAAAGAGTACGGCTAATAATTATAATCTATTTTTCACGCAAATTTTTGGAACATAATTTTAGCACTTATAATCTTAATCGTATATGTTTTATTTGCATTTTATCCCCGATTTTTCGGTTCAATTTTCGTCATTGTGTAAAACGGTATTACAATTTAATTCAATAAGAGAATGTTTTGAATGCATCTAATTCTCCGTGACGCAACATAGGAAATCGCGCGCTTTGCTTTTTATACATGAATTTTCCATTACTGAACTTACTAAAACGTATTTATTTTTGGAATTCATCTGCGGTGACATGTCGCTCGCGTTTCTCTCAGGCCATTAAACGATGATTTTGCTTGAATTTGATTTGCGACAATAAATTAAATTTTACAATATCTATCTCGAATTAAATTTTCAATGTACAATAATTTTGATAGGTATAAAAAAAGTCGCTAATTTTACTTTGTGCGCCTATAAAATTCTAGTTTCTAATTTTAACATGTTCTATTTTATAATTGCGTTTATTGCATTTAATATAAAGAATTAAGGAATTACTGATATGTAAATCCTATCAACAATTATATAAATCAATATTTTTTCAATTTTTATTTTAAAACTTTCTCTTTTATTTGTTTTTTTTTTTACTTTTTCGTATCTTTAATTTTCAACTAATTAATTTTTATTTTTTTTTTTATTGAATCTTGGAACTTGCTGGACATTTTTCTAAATTATTAGAGAATGAATTATTTATTATCACTTAAATTTATCACCTTTAATTTTTGCTCGTCCTTAGCTGTAACTAACGAGTGCTGTACATTTTTTATTTAATATGTGTTTTATCTTTCTCGTCTTTGATCTTCACGTATTTTACAACTTTGAATATCTCACGTGTGAAACGCATGTCTCGACGTATCACACGAGGAAAATAAGTTCGTTTTATATTTCAAAATCGGTTTGTTTTTTATTTTTTAATTATATTTACAATACATCGATCCAGTACATCTCGACAAACCTTTTCAGCGTTTCTGTCTAACGCACCGTCACTTTTAATTGGATACATTGGTTTTCGGCTTGTGCGTTACCTTTGTCTTCTCTCGTTGGCGGACAGGCTCAGCTTGCAGAGAAAAAATTCCCACCTCAGCGTTTCGGTCGCGGTCTTGTGTTTTCTGCCGTGTGTAATTTGGACGGTGGCCGGCCGTCCGATCCATACTCTGTTTTCCATTCGTACGTTCTAGACAGCTTTTGTTAACCGTAGCCGAAATGCCCGTATTTTTCCTTTCGCGCGCGCGCGTACGTCTGTGCGATGTACACTTTCAAGAGAATGAGAGAGAAAGAGAGTTGCCGACAAGCGCGAGCGAATGAGTGAATCATCGCGAGACAGATGAAATAATAGTAGCTCATTCGCGCTTTCTTTCGCTTTACTGCGGAGATTTTTTTCGCTCGACTCGGGAAAGGTTTTTCCCGCTTTGACGACGCATTCTTTCCTCCGGCGACGTGTTCGAGCGCGCGCTCTTTCCGAGACGAGACGAGACGCGCGCGCGCGCGACGCATAGCTTTTTTATCCGGCCAAATCCTCCGTCTTTAACGCAATGCACAATTTCTCTATCATCTTCTCTCAAGTCCTTACAGTGCTCATCCCGTCGAGATGTGTACGAACGCCGGCTTAAATCCTCCGGCTTTACCGTCATCCTTCCCTACCTTCGCGCTACGCGATGCAGCTACTCCGTTATTCCTGCTTTCATCGCTGCTTGAATTGGCGCTCCTCCTATCCTTAGCGCATGCTTTACGCCTCACACAGATTTCCCGCATAGATGAGGCTGGGAAATGACCGCGGTAAAATTTTACCTATGCGCGGTGGACCATTCACCGACGAAAGGGAATTTGGAGTTTTGAGAGTACGAAATTTTACATTTCATGGACACATTATATTTCTTTCTAATATTCTTTTTAGATTCTTTTTTAACACACAGTAACAAACATTGTGTATTTGTGTTAAAAATTCTGATTTTTAAAATTTGATGCAAAATTTTCAGTATATACGAATATTAATTTAATGATGTGATTGTGTCATTATGTTTTGTGTTAAATTGGTATTCCACATTTTTTAGTATTAAGAGACAACACAATATATTTGTATATTATTATAATATTATAATATTAGAGAGAAAATAATAATGTTTTTAATTCGTAATTCTAAGATAAATGAATAAAATTTGTTAATGTAACGTATTACGAATGTTAATTTTAATGAACAAATATGATTGCTTACAACTTGTATCAGTGTTTCGTTTTTTACGTAATATTTGTGCTACTTTTTAACATATTCATCTTATGTTAAATTAACACAAAAATTTGAGTGGAGTTAAAGTATAGGAAGAGAAAATGCATCTGATTATTTTTTCTGAGAAAAAGAGAGGAAGATATTATTCTCCTAGAAATAAATTTTAAATTTAATTGCATAGTGTCCTTTGTTGAAAAGCATACTATTTTACATGTAATAACCTTTTTTTTTATAAAAGACGTAACGTACATATTATCTTTTCTTTATTATCGTCTAAAATCGATAAAATTTTCTCGCTGCCTCTTTTCCTGTTTTCTCTCTTTTTTTTTTTTTGGAGGACTATAAAATTTAATAAAACTGTCTGGCTTTGTTTATTACATTTACATATTACATATTTTTCCTCACTGTACACTCTTCCCCAATTTTTAGAGAGATTACTGTAAGACAATATTAATGTCTTCCTCTTTTTCTTCTTCTTGTTTTTACCTGTCTGACCTCTCTTCCTTTCCTCCCATTTTTCATTCCTTTTTCACGTTCAGTCAAGTTAATAAATGCAGATTTTGAACTCGAACTCCGTGCTTTTTTCTTAGGCTTTTTCTTTCGTTTATTTTAGCTACCCTTCTCGCTTCTTCCTCCGTATTTTCCCTCTCTTGTTCCTATGTTTATGCAAACGACGGGCTTTGTGGTCTCCCATCATCGCATCTCCCTTGAACTTCCATTCCTCGACCAACGTAAACATTTGCGAAAATATTGTCACGATAATGGGTGAGCTGTAAAGCGTAAATCACCGAACACTTTATCTTGATTTTCTCTTTTATAATTTGTTTGATAATTATGGTTGATTGCAATTCCTATAGAAGTATAAAAATGGCGAGCGCTAATTAGCTAAATATAAACGCAAGAAACGGATGCGCGTTTTTTTTTTCTTCCTTGCCACATTTCGCGATGCAAGTAGTTACATTCCCGAATTGACAGCAAGTATTCGCGCTGGTTGAAAATTAGCGTCGCCGGCGGTATAATCCATTAACGCTATTGTCGATCGGGGTGCGAATTATCAAATTACGTCGCATTCGGCGCAATAACGTTTATTATTCTCCGCAGATGCACACGCGCCCGGCTCGCCATTGTGGCGTAATGCGCAATGCCGGGCCCATCGCGCGCGAATCAGATCGAAATCATCGTCGGCCGCGCCGATTAAACGATCGCTTTGTTGCACCGTTATATATGCATTAATAATAATAACGCAGTAGCCCGCCGCCGGAACCTGTGTCGGCGCCGCGGCGGATCCCATATTGCTCGCTTCGATATATAATATCGCGCCCGCCCTCCCCCTCCCCTGTCCATTGTGCTCGCGCGAGTGTTCGGCGAAGTGAATATCGATAACGCATGATGAAGGGTATCGCGATAACTTTTTCCCACGCCGTTTATTTGGCGTAATTTTGGACAGTAATTTGTACCGTGAGCTCACGTATTCAGAAATATAATATACGAGCAGTTTTACGATCATAATAATATTAAACATCCAGGCTGTGCGGGCAAATTGGAAATAACGGAATAAAAATATACCAAACGATATTATTCTATTCCGAAAAAACGCAAATCAGTGTAATAGTTGTGTAAGAATAAAATACGTTTCTTGTTGCGTAAATCGAAAGGTAAAAGAAAAATTTTGATATTTCAATCTGTAAATTACAGATTATGTTAATTAAAATAAAATCTTCTTAGGAAATTAGACTTTGTCATTTATTTACACTTAACGTAAATAATTTATATCGGATTCTTTAATTTTCTTTACTTAAAGGCGTTAAATAATTGTTGAATTATTGTTTAATTAAAGGTGTTAAATAATTGTTAAGCTATTAATTGACTTACTAATTGATCAAAAGAAATATAATAGTTACACATTTCAACTATAGATACTAATTCGATGTACACTTGATTTCATAATTATTAGACACACTGTCCGTTACTTTCTGCGTTCATGCAAAATTAAACAATTATGTTTCCTGTCATTCAATAGTAATTGTAATAATTGAATTTTGATTCATCAATTCGAGAAAGAGATATCAAGATCGCAACGCGCCACGAGGTAGAGTGCAAAAGGGATAGTTCAGGGGATTGGCGAGAGTGGGGTCTCAGGTGCATCGTACGTCGTCCAGTCGAACACCTAAATGGCTTTCCCTTCATGTCCCAGGATCGCATGAGAAAGTCCTGGCGCCCTCGGCGCTCACGCGGAAAAGCCACCGATGTAGTTTGGAGCGCCGGAGAATTTCGAGCAAGAGAGCAGGCTGGGGTAGCAAGGGAGATTTGGCGACGCGAGGAGGAGGTGGTCGGGACACGCCGGTGACGCACGGCGACGTACTATCGTAAAATTAGCATGGGCCAACGCCGTCGGGGCTTTCGCTACGAAATTTAAAGTTTTGCCTGTGTCCGCCCTAGCTGGCCGTCGGTGATATCCGTCGGAGTCTTCCTACTACCGCAGCTGCGGAAGAGCGTGCATGTGCACAGGGCCATATATTTGTTGGAAAGGTGAAAGAGAGAAAGAGAGCGGGCGTACCGAGCAGTTTTTTGCGCGATACTTCAGAGTGCAGTAAGATTTTTGTAAATTTTATTGCGCCTTCATAGCTCGTAGTACTCGAAACCCCGAGCGACTTCCACGTACTTGGCACGAGTTTACATACGATAATAAATACAAACGAGAAAGAGTATTGGTTTTATTAAAAGTATTCGAAAGCTTTGCAAGATTTTTATGATAGAAATAGAATGTTATGCCGGTGATATTCCAATAATATATGATATTAGTACGATTGTGTTGCAGTATCACTAAATTTATTGAGGGTCTCATATTCGTATATGAACAACTTGGATATATACTTATAATTGATATGTACTATATCACGTACCCTGTCCGATTAAACAAATGTGTTGGGCCACAGGTATCTCCAATGTTGAATATTCGAGTGATAAATGGATATTGATCCGAATATTCGCGACTGATTATTAGAGAGGCGTAATTTAGTCGACTGGTAACTAGTAATTTAGTCGATGACAAAAGATTAATTGCGAATGGTCTTTATTGAAACGACTTCGCAAGTTCTCTCCTGCATCTTTAATCACCGATAAATAAACTCATCTACTTTCCGAAGAGTGCAATTTGCAAAGTGATGAATTTATTAGGAAATATAACGAATGGTCGTCTTGAATATTTAAGTAAAAAAATGAATATCAAAAGATATGATTTCTGCATTCTCTATTTAATGTTATTTAAATATTTTCCTGAACTTCGTTCCTATATATATATATATATTTTTTTTTTACATTCCTCGTTGAGCTGGGCATAATTATGTAATTTTACTTTTGTTTAGTTAAATCGTAATTTTTATAAAATAAAATAACTTATCTCTTTTTTCCTGTAACAGGAAGATACAAACATTCTTTGCACAATGTGCATATACGCTCTGCAGTACAATGTTTTTACGATGCTTGTACATAAGTTAAAACATAAAGTAATTGAATGAAGCTTTCTGAGGAACATGCGCACACAACTCGTTGCATGGCGTATCCTGTGCGCGCGTGTGCATGCATCCATAATACAATACGATAATGTACACACGTGTGTCTACGTGCATTCGTAAATGCGTACGTGTGTACTGCAAACGCGTTGAACGCAAAGGCCCATTATACGCACAGATTGCACTTGCACGCATACTCTTGCACATAGGAGGAATTAGTGTGTGCGAACAGATGTATGCGACGTACGCAGGATGTTCCGGAATCTATTCTTCGATCTATTTGTCATGCAGATAAATTAAGAAGTTAAGATAATTTTCGCGTTTAGATATCATTTAGTTAACGCATGGAATTATTAATTATTGCAAATTGAAGAGCCTTGACACAAACGGGGGTATATAAACCACGGATGTAAACAGGCAAATGGGCTTTCTTCACGAATGTAAAGATAAGATAATCTATTCAGTAAGGAGTTTAATGCTTGGGGTAACAACAACCGGGTAATTCATGAACAGCAGCAAGTACGCGGCTTTTTGGACACCGCGTATACACACTTATGTGTGCACACTGTGATAAAGACACACGCGCACAGATACAGTCGCTTGTGTGTTGATACGCTCTTGGCTATGTTAACCCAGGATGGTGAAGGGCAGACATGGGGAGGGGGGGATGTGGTGGCGGTGGATTGAAGCGGGGTGGCGGGCGGTAAGCGGACGGAGCGAGGAGGTTCGAGGGTAGGTGGAACTAACGCTCAACCCGGGTACCATATAAACTTGGCCGCATACAAATTTGCACGGGATCGCGTTAAACCGTTGCAAGCTGCAGGACGCGGACGATGCAAGAGGGAGATAGCAAGGAATGAGGGACGGATAGCAGAGAAGGGGGTGGTAAGCCACCTCCGAGCTCCCCCCGTGCCGTCTACTACCCTCTCAGCTACGTGACGGAGTTTTGCGGTCGTCTGTGAACTGCCACAGGGGCCCAGCACATAGCTCGGCGGTCGAGAAATCATGAAATCGTGAAATCGTTTCGTGCGTCCGGCCCGCGACAGGCGGAGGCGAAGGAGAAAGGGAATGGAAATTTAATTAATGGCACGGGAATAGTTCCGTGCGTTCGCGTCAGCCGAGGATAGGTAAGAGCTTTACCATCCCGCTTGCTACAAGGAGGATGGATTTCCGGTGGATTCACAAGAGGATCGCGCGCGAGCGCCGGACGAATATATAGCGAATTATACGCGATTCAATTACGCAGTTGACGGTTAACTATGATTAATTTGCAAATGATAGTTGGATAATTATTTCGCGCGCCCTTTTAATAATCTGCTTACCAAGTGGACTGAAGATAATTTGATTAGTTGCGACATATACGATGGTATAACTATTCTTAACTGGCACGCCAGCACTGAATATATACTGAGAAATGAAAGAAACGATATATATTTATGATAAGATTGTAGAAACGATATATATTAGTACCTGCTATTTTATTTTTTATTTCATAGACTGAATCTTAAATCTATATATTCAAATAGATATTTGTAACTTGAACTAATCGTTCGTGAGCAACAAATTAAGGAAAGTAAGAGCTACATAAATATGATATTAACTTATTTATTATTCGTGCATTAATAAATCGGCAATTATATTGAAATCGGTAATTAATGTTTGAAATTTGAAATAATACACGCGCTTTTTTTATATACAGACATGTATAAAAGTATTGCACGTATTAAATCAGGACGCTCGAAATAATCGTAAATTAAAGGGGAGCAGAAGGAAATTACGTCGACTGTATGCCTGGTAATGAATTCCGTTATCTACCGGCGCAGTGGAACTCGTTTGAACGGCCGAGCATGTCTGATTATTGCGTCGACTCTTACCACTACTGCTTTATAAATGAATACCGGAGTTCGCTCGTTGAATACATTAAATCGGAACGCGATATAAAAACGGTACTCTCAATACTGCTTAAAGGGATCGCACGACAATTCTCACCGTAATTCTCTTTCGTTTTAATTAACTTAGCTAGCTTTTATTTTAGAGTGATTTTATTCAATACATTGTTATTTATCATGTGGAACTTTGCTTAAAATACCGAGACAAGTAATCGTATATGCCAATATATTTTTCTTTATCTTTGAGTCAAGAAAGGTAGATTTTTGCCAGTAGATCAAACCAAATTAACAACTGACTAATGAGCAAATTAATTAAAGCAGAAATAGATCATGACAGAGATACTAGTATAACTAGAGATACAAGTAGGCTGCCGTTATTCGATGCAATCGGATCATCGGAGGTCGCATCAGATGTACTGTATCTCCAGGTTGTTACAGAGTCTGACCGATGTCAATACCAACCACTGCGCGCTCGGCTCCGTGTAAGCATGGCCGGTCCATTGCGTTGATACTGACTACTGAGCCGCGCATTTACAGCGGCACGGCTGACCACCGGCCGTGCACTGACTACTGACCAGCGGTTGCCGGTCGACGCGGCTGATCACATGGCAGCAGTAACTACTCCGAGCGCCGAGTGCGACGTTCCGCCAGTAAAGTGTCCGTTTTACTGCACTCGCCGTACTATGGTCTGCATTAACTACTGCTTTCACCGCGTCTGACTATTCACCTCAGCGAAGTAATTGTTATATTGAAAGAAAAATGTAAAGTATGACGAAGCAACTGTTACTTACGTCGTTTTCTTTGATATTTATTTGTTATAAAAAAATTTGATAACGAAATATACATTTCTGTGAATCTCATTAATTACGAGAAACAAAATAAAATAGCTTATTTGTTGGGAATAAAATTTTATCTCGCCGTATTTAAACAAAGATTTTATTCCAGTGAAATAAATATATTTCTTACAAATACATTTTTAATTATCTTTTGCGCTGTATGTATTACTACCGTCCGAGCGCGACGTTTCATCGAATTACCATCTTGATACTACCTCTTCACTTTGTCCGTAGCGATACGACAATAAAGCTAAACGTGATGAAAGTTTATAACGCATTTATGATTATATCCGTAATTACGTGCGTTTCTGACGATTATGCGTGGTTTAATAAAATACTTCATTCCATTTCTGGAATCAAATAGACGTACGAGAAATTTTAAACTTTATCTTTTTAATATAAAATATTAAAAATATTTTGTTACTTATATATATGTACCTACTTGTACGTATCGTGTGAAATAATAATTGATTTTATTCACATTATCTGCTTTTTACTATTGTCATTTGAGCGTAATTTTTATAAAGAGTTACGAATTGCATAATCGCATTCAATGGATTTTAGCTGCAAAATGGATTTGTCTATCGTTCGTTTCAGCTTTTCATTACGCGTTTATTGAAAAATAAAATAAACGCGTAACTCCGTAATACTATGAAATTGTATAGGGGTGGGCATTATTGATTTCCACTAGGTTAATTGAAAAATTCAGTAAATAGATTTTGAAATATTACTTGATTGTAATGAAATATTGCAAGATATACACGATGGTGTTTTAGAAAATAATTCTCCATGTTTAATTTCCAAAATAATTTCAGTTACAATTAATTGCTTATTTATCATAATAATGTTGTATAATTATTTCTTTAATATATCAAGCCTCTATTTAAACATTTATTAGATAGTGTTATGCGAATTTTAATAACGACCTCTTTGTTCGTCGTCGTTAAAGTACGATTCAGCAAACGAAGGAACTTAAGTGCTGCTCAGCGAATGCTCTGCCTGAACAACATAAAGGTACAAACGCGGTCCTATCGATTTTCGATAAACAACTGTATGCCAGAATCGTAATTCTGCGAGGACGACCCGACAAAAATTACTGCATGGAGGGCGGATAATCAATCCATGATGCCGGGGGGACATTAATGGCGCACGTGAGCACACAACGTATACCTACAATATATCCGTCGGTCTCTGACAGGGATATATCATGCGAAATATCTTCCACAGCGAACGAAAAGCCGCAGTTACAGTAAATTGTCGTACTTTCGAAGTATTTTACGGGACGTAGCGGTTGCATCGGAAGGGACTGAGAGGGAAGTTGGAGGGAGGTGGTTTTCCGACAGTCCTAGACGGGTGGACGTTCTCTGCAATGTAAATCTTGTGAACGACTATATACGATCAATAAGGACCGAAAGGTCGAATTGTTTCGAAAAATCCATCAAATTGACCTACGTCGTTTTAATTGCGACGTAGAATAATATTGGCTGTTAATTGCTGTAGCGGATTTCTTTTAATTACATTTCTATTAATTAGATATACGAATTTGGATTTAAAGACGCACTTTCTAAGCACTGGGAATTGTTTTCGCCAAGTGTAACACCGTTTACACTAAAATTTGCATGTTAATGGCTTCGATAAACGTTGCAGTCGGATTACGTTCGACAATGGCGTTTATATCACAGATACTTAACATCTCTCCCCTTCTTACATTTGCTATTACAATTGTAAATAGCAATTATTTCACGTGAGCTTTCTAACGATTCCAGATTTACGAATACGCATATAGAAAAATTTGGAAACCAAATTTTCTGACTCATTAAGTATTGTTTGATAAAAAAAAAGCACTTTTTTCTCTCCAAAGTGCCATAGAACATTTCTCCGAAAATTTTTTCGCCCTGAACACGATGCTGTTGATAGAATTTGCGTAGCATGTCAGGCTATTGTGTAAATTGAGATAAAATGAAATAAAAATGACATTTTTGGCCATTTTTAACATTTTTTACGGCAAATTAAAACCTTATTTTTAAATAATATCTATGGTATATCAAAGTTCAATTTAAGAGCTTTCAAATAAATTTTAGTTCATAATTGTACGATTTATTTCCATCAAATTATAACTGTTTGAATTTTAAATTTGCTATATAATTATAAAGTTAAAAAAAACCTTTTGTCTCTTTGAAGTGCAATACGTATCCCGAGGATTTTTTTGCGTCGAATACGATGCCGTTGTTGAATTTATATAATATATCAGAATTTTTAGTAAATTGGTATCATTTTTGACTCATTTCATTGCAATTTACTAAAAATCTTGATATGCTACGTAATTTCTGACAACGATATCGCGTTCAATGTAAAAAAAATATTCGGAATATGTACATACATATTATGACACTTTGGAAAGAATTTAGTTGTTATGTAATTAACTATTTCGTATTACCGAATATAAAAACGTATATTATAATAATTATACATAATATGTGTACGTATTGTTAGTCAAAATATCTTCTGTAATTTACAGAGAAATTATATTTGAAGTGTGTTATACAGGTCTGTTACATTACACAACATTGCGCGAATAGTTACAGGGGCAAACTTCTCGAAGTACTCCTCGAGGGATGGAAATAATTTTCATTTCTTGCTTAAGCAGCATGAGCAGACAATCGCGAGAAATACAGAAGGTGGAAATTGAAACCGAACTTTTTTATGTTTTCTATTTTTTTCTTTCTTTTTATATAGGGATTCCGAAGCTGCGTTATCTGAACTTTAGAATTTATATGAAATCACGTTCCACGTTGCCACGATGATTATTTTATGCTAATGATATCGCAAAGTAAAAGTGTCTGAGGAATGGCCGAGAATACTACTGAGTTACGACTTACGATTTAGAATATCGTTGAATATATAATAACTGTTATTCTTGTTATTTTTATTAAACAGATATATATATTCTCTGAAATATTTTAATATTTATATTGTAACTGTGATCTATTCATAGTCAATTCTTATATTTTAAACAGTCTTAAGTACAATTTTGAGATGTCATAATTGAAGCCATTCACAGAGCTGTATTTGCGTCTTAAGACATTATTTAAGACAGTCTTAAAATAAGAACGAATTATGAATACCAGTCTATGAGTTTTGAACGAATTGATTAATATTTATAAAATATTATAACTCTGCGATTTTATTATCGAGTGGATGAATGTAATTAATTGTTTCACTAATAATTGTCGTTTTACTCAGAGAAAACCAGTGATGGTAACGTTACATAAAGATGACAATTATACAAGTTGTATATATAGAATTAATACAAAGTTGAATAAACTATATAGTTGTGATAACTATAAAGTTGTCATCTTTATATGATTGCTATCACTGTTTTTTTTCTTTAAGTGTTATGATATGTATAATCCCTGATATTCCGAAAACAAGACGCATCGTTTACTATCGCGTTAACTATATTATCATATTTAAATAGACATAGAACGCGAAAGCATCAAATTTGCTTAAGACTAATTATTCAAACTCGTGTTGATTTCGTCTCCATTTTCAACGTGACGAAACTTCGCTCTTTTTCGCCCTTTGTCGCGCTGTCCTCCCCTTTTTTGAGCACGCTGGAAGTTCCGGAAGTTCATCAGAGCTTTTGAATGGTTTAATTTGCATACCTAACAATATTATACCGCGCGCTCGAAGATAGCTCTTGCCACTTCCTTCTACATTCCGCTAAGGCAAGCAGCAGCGACACGAGTTGCTGAGGAAGTATAAAGAAAGAAGATGGAATATAGCGGATGAATGTTCACACATGGGTGATGGAAAAGATGGAAGAAAAGTTGCGGTAATATTCTTTTTACGTCTTTTTTTTTTTTAAATTCTCATACAGAAACGTGGTTACTATGCAAGAGTCTTTATATAAGCTCCTATCCTTTCTACTCTATTATATCTGCACAAAAAAATATTCACGTTGTGATTTAAAACTTGAACACATTTCTTTAGAACGTAATTATTAGAAGTTGAAGAATAAATTAAGTAATCGTAATCGTATCTCGTAATTATCGTTATTTTACAATACAAACTCATTAAACTGTTTCGCGTAAGAAATCGTCATTCTTTTTTCTTTTTCCTCGTCCCAAGTTGCCCCGCGAGATATCCGATCGTATATATCGACATGCACTTCGAAGCGTGCTCACGCCGAACAATAATAATATTTCTTTGAGGTCGCTCGTTCGCTGGTTGGATCCGGCGTACTCCGGCGACTCCCCTACGAATATTTCCCTATTTTTACAGACAAGTATTGCATGAAATATTCATAAGGTCTGTCCCCCTCCGCTGCTCTTAACAACCGTCGGATTTCGCTTACGATCTTGTCTGCCGATAGCAAATTTTTTCGTAAAATTAATATTACATGAAATGCGTACAAGCACGATTTTATCGGGTAAGAATTATCCTTTGTTTCTTCAACAAATATTGCATGAAATATTCATGGTGCGCATAGATTCGATCGATTTTGGTCAGCGTTTTGGCGATGATGTACTTACCCTTAAGGTCCCCCTCTGCTTTATGCTCACGCAGGCTCTTCTACCGGCTTATCCACGTCCGGTACTAACGGGAGTTCTCGTATTATCAGAGTCTATCCATTTCCTTGTTGAGCGGCAAAAAGTACCTAAACCGGGAAAGATGGCAAGTGTTCGTATAGCGTGAAAGAGGTTTTTTGTTAGCAATGAGTGGCGCCGTTGCCACTTATCAAGATCGAAACGATGGATTAAGCATCAATTCGTGCATACGTCGCTAAATCAGAAATCTTTTGTTTCAGGAAAAAACACTGCTCTTACTTCTGTCAAGAGTTTATCGTTGTCTGTTTATTCCATTAGTTTAGTCAATTAAATATAATTTATGGTTATATTATACACTGAGAAAGAACTGTATTTAAAAAAATATTCATTTAGGGTGTGTTCCAAAATTGACTGCCAGTACTGAAAACCTATAGTGCTCGTGACGTAAACTGAAGATTTTCAGTACTGGCAGTCAATTTTGGAACACAGCCTTAGTGTCGAATAAACATTTATTCATATAAATAAATATTTACTCAGTAAAAAGAAGTAATAGTTGAATCAAATTAATAATTTTTAATTGTATCAAATAAATATATTTTGATATTTATAATAAATATTTAGTTGGCATTATATACAATATATATATGTAAAAATTGTATATTAATCTCTAATAAATGAAATATCATATTCAAAACAATTGTGATTGTAGACAACTGTACTGAAAAAATATAATAAATTTTCAGTATAGTTGTCTACAATCACAATTGTTTTGAATGTGATATTTTATTTATTAGAGATTAATATACAATTTTTATAAACTGTATATTAATCTAATAAATTAATTGTTCTAAAGAATATTTTATAACTAACACAGACAACATAAAGGTTGTATACATCATTTAGTTTCTTTTTTTACTTTTCTATACTCGCGTTATCCGATGCGTCGACAATACAATGCAAGAATCGTTTCTCTGTCTCTGTTGCACTTTTATTACTTCGTTATGTGAACGGCACGTTGCGTTCATCGATCAACGAAAAAGGAAGAAGCTCCTCCATTAGCGGCGTGAGCACCCTGACGCTCAACAGCGGGAGGAATGGACGCTGTATATTATTTCCATCACTCCTTCCTGCATTAATCAAGCCGGAAACCGTCCGGCGGCTCCGGTGCGCTGACGTGACCGGTCATAAATCGCGGGTTCGAGTGCAAACGCGATTACACGTCGGCGACGATTATCGAGGGAGGAGATCCTCTTCCTCCTTCTTCTCCATCTCTTCCTCCTCCTCCACTTCCTCTGTCGCTTCATCTCCGCACCCTCCGGCGTCATTCTCGGATGCGGTCACGGTCTGGCCTGTATAAATGCATAAATCCTCCGGCACGCTGACGCAGGTGGAGAAGAAGGGACTCGCAAGCGGATTCGGAGCGGAAAGCAATACGCGGGAAAAACTCCGCGGAAATCCCGGATCGTGTCGCACGCGCCGTCGGGTCGTCGCTTTTGTCGCGCCTCTGTTACCGCGTCGGCATTCTCTCATTTTTTCCGTTCCTCGTTTTTCCTTCTTTTTTTCGCACCGTTTAATCTGCTTGCGGTCCAGCATGGAGCCGCGTGCGTTCCGTCCGTCGGATATGAATATTCCTGCTTGTTAATTAAACGACGACGCCACACCATTGGACAACACGAAACGCTTATGGAGTAAGATGATGTAATTATGTGATGTACAACACGACAACTATCGGCTCCATTTATTTTGCGAAAACAGCGAAAAAAATGTTTACCGTTAAATTACTGATGCATTAATGTGTTTTCTGAATATATAAAGGTAACTAGTAAGTAAAAGCCGTTAAAATAACATTACTTGGATTTATATGAAGAATAGTTTTATTATTTTAGTTTGTTATATCTAGAATCTGTGAAGTGTTTTGTTTGTATTGTTTTTATTTTTAATTTTAATTAAACATTTATATCTTAAAAATTAATTGTTAGAAAACTTTGAAGATTTATGTATATGTATATATATTATAATACACATATATATATATATATATTATAATATAACATGTAATGTATACTATCTGTTAGATTAGAATACATGCACTGTCGCTTAAAAAATTCAAGAACATCTTTTTCTGTTTTATATTCTGAAGGGTATTGATCTATTGTGTTTTTCATCCTATCCTTAAAACTTGGATTTTCTTGACACACACACACACTCTCTCTCTCTCTCTCTCTCTCTCTCTCTCTCTCTCTCTCTCTCTCTCGTTTCTTCCCAGCTCACCACTTTCCTTATCCCACTCCTTTGCAAAGTTTACATCGCTTTAAATTGTTTTTACTCCAATTCCGAACGCACATTCAACCTTATTTTGTGCCTAGTACAACCTACGGAGCTGAACATTTTCCAGCTGTAATTAATTAATTCCCTCTTTAATTATCCACTACCCTTTCCGACCATTATTTCACAATTCTGCTTCTCTTTTTTTTTTCATCTTTAAATAACTTGCGTCTCTCGAAGTGAGAATAAACTTCATTCGCGGAAGTATCTGTCATTAAAATTTGATATGGCAGTAATGGAAGTGTATATAAGTAATTATTGTATACTCTCCTATTTTAACTGGAACTATTATATTAACTTATACTAACCGATACATTTTTTACGAAGAGATAATTCCTACTTTTATATTCACAGATTATAAAGGAAGAAATAAATTGAAAATATTGTACTTCCATATTATTCTGTATTACATTATTATATAAATTATATTGTCATTTTCGTGTATTATAAAACCAAAGGTTTTCTAAACATATTTTATGAAAAATGCAATTTTATTGGAAATATCTTTTCGTGATATATTTTATAAAAAAACAAAAAATTAAGAAGTTTATTAACATAATTATTAAGTATGTTATAAAATTATCTTCTTGCTGACTTAAGCCATTTTCATAATAAATAACGCTGATTTAATATTTATATATTTTACAATTCTAATAGAATTAATTACTTTACAGTAATTGTTATTTAAAGTTTCTCTTCATTGAAATCTGAATCTAACGAGGAGATCAAAAGGGGAGGAATGGATGCGTGTTTCGTGCCTGGAAATTTCTGTCTACCATTCGATTCGTGCTATGACAAGAGCTCCACGCCTCGCTCGCTCTTCCGAGGGACTAATTCGGTGGTACCAGTTTGCGAAAGTAATTAATTAATCCTGCCTTTAATCCCACCCACTCGGCATTATTACGCCGCTTTTTTTTCGTTCGTTGATACTGTCTTTTACTGCAAGCTCTCGTTGTGTCGTTTTGTTTTATCTAACCCCGGAGGGACTGTAATAAATTAATTCCGCCTTTACCTTTATCATCTCTGCCATTTTCCTGTCTTTCTCTTCCCCTCTCAGCCTTCATTTCTCCTCATTTCTCCGTTCCCTCTTTGTTATAACACTCGCATAACGTTCGTTCGCTGTAAAATTCTTTCAGAAGGAATATTTAACCGACACTTTAGAGGACGGATAAAAGTGGCAAGAGTGCGCTTAATTCCTAGCTACGGGCACGCAAACCTCGTTAAAACTATGGATGAATTTATGCGACGGAACCCTTGTACTTTTTTTAATACCTGAGTAACCGATCGCTAACTTGCAAGTGAATCGCACGCAAGTGTTTAAACATTTATTGCTGTAACATTGGTATCGAAGTAGAATACGCAAACGTAAAACGGTGTAGATGATATCTTCGTAATGTAAAACTTTTTTTTATTGAGAACTAAATAAATATCGTATACATATCGTAAGTGATAGTTTATATCTTGCACATCCGATAACGTTCTTAATATTGGAGGAAATTTTTGTCAGTAATGAATAATGGATATCAGACTGATATAGCACTTCTCGTAAAACGTACCAAATTTAGTGTGCGAGTAATTTCATTTATCATTCCACCGGAAAGCAATCGCCGAGAAAAACCATGACGAAACGTCACGAGAAACATGTGAAAAAAAAATAAAGCGTGATGTCCAGGGGAAAGAGGAGGTCCATTTGGTTGAGTGAAAAGAATCGCTCGCTCGATCTAGCGTCAGATAAATTCACGTCGAAAATGCGACATGCTTCATTCGCGTCTACATGCCCTTTCTACCTTCCCTCCCTTCATGCGATATATGACATGTCACGTGGTCAATGTGATAACAAATAACAAATTCGTAACGCAGTGGTGTTAACTCTTAAACATCTTTCCAATATGGTATATTCAGTTTTTTCTTTTATAAGATTTATATTTTTATCATTTTGAAAATTCGTTAATCTGTCTAACAGATTGAAACATGTAATGACATCTTTTTTCTTTGACGTATAAGAAATAACATTAATGAATGAATAATCTTCAAATAATAATGTGTGTGAATCGAAAAATGGTCTAAATCCACCATATCCGAATTTATCGTACATTTTTTGAATGTTCAACTACAGCATATTTTTTTCTTCAAATTTAATGTTTTTAGTTTTTGAAATACTAGGTAAGAAGACATTTAATTTATCTTCTTCAACAATACAAAGAAGAAAAGAAGATATTTCAAAATTTGTGTTTTCTTTTATATTATAACATTTTTATTAATAAAAATAACTACAAATAATATATTTTTTAATGTTCGCGTTTTAATTAAAAATAATTATTACAACATATTCTTTTTTATGAAAGTTAGTAATCGGGTTGGATACACTATGAGTTAAGTTAAGTATGTGGTTCTTATGTAAAACTATAATAGCGAATTATAATAGTTAGATGCATTAAAGCGCACTGCATATTAAAGCCGTTGTACACTGATTTAATCTGTGTAAAAATAAAATGCAAATGTTTCAAATTATAAAATACAAATTTTACTTAATAGCGTAATAAAATATATTGAATATTATGGTTTAATCTGTATTATATATTCATATTAAACACATTTTTACATCAATTTATATACGACAGCTTTAATGTAGGTACACCAGTGCGTACTGCATGCGTCCAAAGCATTTTATTCCCTATAATATATAGCGTTTAAGGATTAATAATACTAAATCCAGCAGCAAAAAATGAGTGCTCGCAATGCGTAATTAAAATCAAAGCACTCTTCTCTGTTCTCTTTTTCTTTCTCTCGAGGTGTTATTAAGTTCACCGTGAAGAAGAATCCGTTTTTTGCTTTGACATTAACTTTTAATGTCTCCATGCTTCCAGCTAATAAAAATCAAGCGCGAATAGCGAACGCAGAAACGACGATATCAAGAAGCATATCTCGTTACATTAAATTAAAAATATCGTCTCGATTGAAGAAACGGACTGCAGCACAAGGGGAAAAGATCGAGTACGACGAGATCCGTTGGGAGAATGCATCTAATGACGCACGCTTCCGAGCGCATAACGTTATGATGAGAAAACAATAGAGACAATGGCGGCAACGCACACCGGCTCGGTAAGGAAATATGTGTCGTTGGACTAAGAGGGTATTAATTAAAACGCGGATACACGTGTGCGCGCACACACAGCCGCGCATTACGGCTTGCGCGAACTGGGATACCCTTATTAAGCTTCATTAGCTGACACTCGGGTTAATTGCTTCATTTTTCCTCTTTACCCTCGAAACAACCCGCTGCTGCCGCCGCTGCTGTTACCGCCGCCGTTGCTGCCGCGGCACCTCGATTTTGTATCCTTCCTGCTGCGCATTCTGCGACGCAAGGCAGGCTTGCAGCGTAATGCAGTCTCGAGTGCATTATGCATTTGCAAATTATTCTCGATTAGCGGAGATGCACAAAGTGCTGAGAATGATCCAGAGCGATTTCTTTCTCCCCACCTCCTCTCTCTCTCTCTCTCTCTCTCTCGTGCTTTTTATATACAGAGATATAAAATGTTACGGATTATACTTCTCCCCGAGGCAAGACTAATATGTAAATAAATGTAGTGGCATTGATATATTGCTTTCCGTTATTAACATTATCGATCTATTGAGTCATCATCATAAACGCTGTTTATATGTACATAATGACGTATTTCGGATAATTAACGGTATTCGAATCTGTTTGTCCTCCTGGACACATGTTAGCTTTGTTTTCATTTAATAAGTGCGTTTATCGAGCGTGCTTAATAAAGTAATATCTCATTTGCATCTCATAAGCCTGGCTAAATAATGATCGCTGTGTAAGAGGGGCAATAGCGATATTACGGATTAAATCTTGCTGTAATTCTGAATATGCTTTGCGAGATGAAATTTTTTCGTAATTCCGTTTCAGCGTAGATGAGAGAATGTTATAAAGTTTACGTGAGATTATTTCGCTCCATTGTAGTCTACGATACCCAGGGTAATTCTAAATTACGAATAAAGGGAGTGGTAGGATGAATTAATAGAAGATAATAGGACGAGGGACGTTTAAAGTTCCCATTTCGCTGATATACATAAAAAACCTGGAAAAAATTTACGGGAATATTTAAGAGATACAAATCTTGTAATTTTACCTTGTAATTTTTCACTTTTTCTATTAGCGATAAACCATTATTTAGAAAGGTAATTTTTTTTTTATAAAATCCTTATTTTTAATATTCACAATTTATCCTACGTTAAGTTTTTTATTACGTATATAAGGGACCGAATTTTTGTAAATAATCAATTTATTTTACATTTTGTATCAGGATAGTGATTCAAGCGAAATTGAATACATTTTCGACATATTTGGCTGGACGTATGTCTATTCGTATACGTGCGTGTTATTTCCATTAGTGACATAGCGGAGCTTCCCGAAGTTAGGAGATAACGAGTCGAAATTTCGCGCCGCCGTATACCTCGCGGGCGTCGAAAAAGTCTACGTTCGCGTTTCCGCTTAATCGCCGTCCCAGGATTAGATACGACGTTAATTGCGACACGGAGTATCCGTAAAAGTTGCCGTTAAACGGCCATACGTTACGCAGCGGGAACAGAGGGGCTCGCGGTAATGGAACAATTACCGTACTGTCTGCATAACTCGCGGTGGAATTCGCCGGAATTCACGGCGAAGAGAGGAAAGGGCCGGCTTGACGCTGAACGGCTGGTGGGGTCATAGCATCACGATGGTGTGACGAAGAGGTAAACGTTGCTCACCGGGGATTAGATATCGTCCACCGAAATTGGAAAACTTTATACCGGGAGAGTTAAACGCCTCTATTTTCTTCTGAAGATTAATCCGTAATATCTGTCCAATGACACGTGGCTATCTTGGAAAGAAGAAGACTCAATAGTTTCAAAAAACGTGTTCGGTAATCATATGTATATATAAGAATATATAGTCTAACAATATATAAAATAATATTTAATGTTTTTGCTAATTAAAACAATCGCAGTTGGAAAACTTTTATTAAATAACACATTTTATATAATATATCTCAAACGTCTTTTTATATTGGTATAATATTACTAATTTACAAATATATACGTACAATCCTTTTTTTACAGAAAAGAAGTATTATGAGGACCTATATTTATTAATAAAATTAATTGTATAATATATATTTAAAAGATATTACTTTTTCGATTAACTAACGGGACAAATATTTTGTCCCATAATTAACAAATGCGATATTTAAATAAATAAACAGCTGCCAGGCTGTTAGCTGTTTCAATAAAGTATACGATTGTTTTATTTTATCGACGTTGAGAGCAATAATATTATTTCGTAAAAATACAAAATAACGAGTGTTACTTTATTTAAACGACAACAAGTGTGTTGTTCACAGAGATAATCTTTCTCAAGCTTGTCAAGCTTTCGTTCTCGGCGAGGAAAATACGAACGATAGACGCGGTGCTATCAGCACCAGTCGGGATATTCAACCGTGAAACTCCCTGTGAGCCGCGGAAAAGCCGACAACGTTTCTCGGCTTTCCCATTGGTTACCGCCCATGAATGTGCATCCAAGGAAAGTGCATCCATGCGCCGATCCGCGTTGGCACTCTGAAGAGTTACGGATACGGGTGGCTTTTTAGAAAATAAAGCATTACCATTTGTGAGAGTACGTTTACTAGCAAATGCTCATGTTTGTGTTGATATAGCTACATTGTTTCACACTCAATTAAAATCGAGATTAAAACACCACAATCGAATGCTCATAAAAAGTTTTACGGATTTAATTAAGATAAAGGTAATGGCTTAGCATATTACATTATGTTATTATATTTGTACAAAAATAATTTAAATCAGCGTACACTTTGTACGTCGCAGTAATTTTCACTTTTAGTATCATCAAAATTACTTTTATTTATTTTACATCAATTACATCATTATTATCGAGATATGAAGATATTGTCCATCAACATGTTATCTCTTATGAATTTTGCAATATTTATTTGTTAAATTTGTTTTCTCCTAAAATGGTAAATCATTTCTATTATATATCATCACAGAAATATATGCAGCACATTATACTCGTACTTTTTAGTCTCTTGTTAAGAAATTCTATTGTTTTAAATATTTCGTCAATTTTCGTTTAATCCGTATTGATATTCCTCGAACGCCACAATCTACTCTTCGAGGGTTTTATCGATAGGATCAATGGAAAATAAGAGGAAAAAACAGGTCAATATGAAATTATCACGCAAGTCTTGTTATCGCGGTCAACATCTCCGTAGCGATACCGCTTCAAGATAAAATTCCCGCTGCTGTCGCTGCATCGACGGCATTGCATCGCGTGTCGATGCACCCACAATGCATCGATGCGCGGCCGTACCGCCGTTCCTCCGCGGAAAACTCAAATAGTCGACGACGAACCTTATTTTCCGCTCTCTCCAACCCCCTCTCTCTTTCAATCCTCGTTTCTTTCACGGGATAAGAACCCGGAAGGTCTTGGCTTCGGCTTTCACGCAATACTATCCACGATACGCGCGGCTCAAATATTTCTTCCTTTGCATATCGAGTCCGACATGGCCATTTGCATTCCTCTGTGCCTGTTCTTCCTCCCTGCTGATCCCTCCACCAGGATAAGGAGTACCTCCAGGCGTTTTTCTCTTTATCTCTTATCCTATACCCTTCTTTCATCAATTTCCTTTTCTCTCTCTCTAACCTTCTTTTTTCCGCTGTTTTATTTTCCTTCTTGTGCTTCTAAGGTCATTTGACTGGAGACGTTTGCGACCTCGACAGGTCTTTCTTCGAGATTTATGCAAGTACTTAACAAAAATATGTGGGAATAGTATCATCAACTCATCTTTCTTATTTTTAATGTAAGAAACACTCAAAACCCGGAAAAGTACAGTTAAAAAAAAGAAATTCTTGAAATAAGGACATTTTGATACAGTATTTTATATTTATAGAGATATATATATATATATATATATATATATATATTTAAAATTAATTATTATTGACTATTATAAATATATAAATTATGTATAATTTTATCATAGTATATATTTTGTTTTATTAGCTATAATTTACCGTAATTGCATCTCATTGATAATGGATAAATCGATACAATGCAACTAAAAAAATAAGAACTTTATGCAGATCTGCACAAAAGAATGAAAAAAATTTTAGCTACATTACTGGAACGACTTTTCGCAAAGCTATTTGTGGATTCCTACTGTTGAGACCGTTTCTCGGGGGGATCTTTCGGTTCCATTAGAGCGACGGAAGTGCATCACTTGCCGTAAAATTAAGCGGTGTGGACGGAAAAGGCGCCGTTGTTATTGATGTGGCACGATGCCGAGTACTTCTCGTTGTTTTTGTTAGGATAACTGATAGCTTCGAGAATTCATTTATTCGTAAAAGCCTCATTCTAGGTTGATTAAGTTGTATGAAGATAAAAACTTTTAAATTTAAACTAAATCAAATATTATTTAATTTAAAAAATTGTTAATAATATGGAACTGTATGGAGGAATTACTATTAGAATTAACATGAAGAAAAACTATAAGAAACAATTTTAGTTCAGTATTTTATTATATTATTTTAAGAGAAGTGGCGGTAAATTTTATCTCCCCTTAATTAATAATATTTTTTTTAATTAGATTTTTGGTGAGAAAAGTGGTAAATGTCAATGTAATACGAAAAAGATCACCAGCAGAATAGCTGAAAAATCTATGTGGTAAAACTAAATCTAATTATTCTGAATAATATACATGGCAGTAATACTGAAGCAATATGATAGCTTACAAAGTATTTTTACAATTGCATTTTTAAAAATAGAAAACTGAAAATGCTGCCTGACAGTAATTTTAACATAGTTTGGCCTTTGATGTCGTAAAATATTATGAAAGTAAATGAAATTTTAATTTCTCTCAGTTAATATTGTTAAAAGACACACGGAAGATACTTGAAACAATTTTTAGTTTTTGTATTTTCTAAATGAAATCATTTTTATATTGTTTTGTTTCTCACTTTTACGTGTATATGTCATTATTAATAATATGGTAGTTTTGTTTGTTTTCTGGTAATAATCATCCTTTCGTTTTGGTTTAATCCTTATATAACCGCACACAATAGTAGCAATTAATAAACTATCATTAAAGCGTACCACAAATTTGTGTAATTGAAAGAGTAATTATTTACCTGCGTTATTTACTGGATAAAAATCCGCAAAGTGCTCTAATTAAAACGAAATTGTAGCAAATAATTACTTCCTACCATGCGAGCGTATTGCGATAATTTTCGACGTGCTGTTTATTCCCTACCTGCACCGACATCGGCGTATAATCGCAGATAAATGTTATTAGTTGCGCGCTTTTATCAATTACGGAACGAATTAGACTTCGACAGCAACGGGGTACATTTCATTCCATTTACATCTCGTGTGCGCTGAATCCCCAAACTAATTTTAAACACGATAATCCTCGGTGTGACATGGAGCCGAAAAGCAATGAAATACAATATACTATTTATTACTTCTCTTTCCTTCGTTTTAGGAGATAAAAAAAAAACACCATTATATCTCGAATTTATTCGAAATTTAACATTATATATTATAATGAAAATCTTTTTTTGTGGAAAAACTCATCGTTCTCAAGATTTCTCCTGAAAAAAAGAAATAACCATACAAAGGCTGGGACACAGTGCGAGGGTGGAGGCGAAAACGAGACGAAAAGACGTGCGAACAAATTCCCGTCTAATTAATGGCGACCACAATGGCGGATAGCGGCGCAGTTCCTCGGCCTTAAAACCAATTTGTTGCTCGCTCTCGGGCTCCTTGCTTCCCCTTCGAAACGGCTCGACGCTCGGGCCTGTATTATGCTTAGGGTGCCGCCATTATGTTTCCTCGGTTTTGCCGAAACAATACAGCGTATAAGCGGCCGCCGCGTTACGTTCCGACGTAATATTACACCGGTTGATTTATATCGCCAGTTTTGAGACCTGTTCCACAACATTACACTCATTAGGTGATCGGGATTATTATGATATGTATAATAAACGTTCAGAACGGACGTCGAAAGAATTCCGCGTACGTAGAAAGTTTCTCTTCCTTCAGGAGACTGTCGACGTGTAGATCATACGCGCGTGAAGGCATTCAAATATTTAGATCAAGGAGAGGACATTTAAGCCTAAATGTCACGTTTATTATTTTCATTATGATAGTATTTGAAACGAATTGAAATACGTATATTTGAGCTATAATGCATTATTTTCGCAATTAGAAATAATTATTTCTCTCTTGAATAAGTTGTGTATTTTATGTATCCGTAAGCCACATGAGAAAAATAATTGTAAAATTCTTACGCGGGAGAGATCATTCGAACTATCTTCTTTTTGTTGAACAAAACAAGTATACGCCGTATCAACGTAAAGAGCTCTTCGTCGTTCTAATATTTCCGCGCAATATCGCCGCCGTCATTTACGAAACGCCGGATAGTTTGTATAATGCAACGACGGGATGTGTCTCTGTATATTTGCGCAATATCCCCCTATACGGAGTTCTTTTATGGACGACGGAGGAGAGTTTCTTTGCATGGAAAGATGTCAGGTAAATTCAGTTGGTGTTTTGTCCCCAATATGATTATTGTAATTAATATACATATGTATATTTAATGCCTAGAGATTGATATTAACGTTAGATGTTAATTAATTAGTTAGAATTCCATGAATATGTGACTATTCTGAATATGAGCCTTCAGCATAGATAATACTACGTTCCATTAGGATTAATATTACTATTGAGATTCATCTCTCAAATGTCTGATGCGTCGATTTATACATTTCAATAATTACTGCATTAAATAATGACAGTGAAATGGCAATGTGATATAATTAATAACAACGGAATGCTATATACATTTTCATTTTCAGTTCTTAAGTGTGATTAATCTGCACAGAGCCTGAATTTATCCCGAATTTAATATATTAAAGTGTACATTGCAAATATGATTATTTTATAACTTAATTAACATCTTATTGAACTTCTTGTTATGTTTGTATAATATTAATCTTTAAGTATATAGATGTTTTTAAATTTTTTAAAATACATAAGTTGATAGGTAGATTGCTCAGAATATCCCCAAATAAAATTTAATTTTATAATTATATTCTTTTACTAGTATATTATGTTATGGTTAATTTTATATTAACTATATTCTTCGAAAAGATGGAGGAATGTAAAAGAAATGAACTTTAAAACTTTTGGGCATCTGGGTAATATGTTTCATTTTTATTTTCCAGAACAGGTTTTAAAGAAAACTAGACTTAAGATGCTATTGCCACTCCACCTATTCACTTAAAAGTTAAAACATTTATGATTTATATAGAAAAAAATATAATAAAGTAGAAAGAGTATTTCTTTTTTAAGAATGACAATTCAGAATAAAGAGAATATCAATAATTTTCTACATACACACACACAACACAAAGTAACATTCAATCGAACGAACATTGCGATAGTGAGTGCGAGTTTGTGAAAACGCGTGGTAATTTTTTTCTCTTTTTGTGTGAACCTTTTAAACATGTCACCCGCATTTTTGGAGCTCAATCTCAGATAGTTTCGTCAGCTGCAACGCACGACACGATGGTCTCATTGCCGCGCCGACCTCGCAGAGTTTTGCATGAGACTAAACGCGAAATTAAATCCGGGCATGTAAACGACCGTCATGTATACCCTGTCACTGGTTACAAACGCGAGTCACGAATCTGTAGCACACAGAACGCGTCTTTCGCTTTTATTTACGGTTCGCCTGCTCGCACCGCGAAGCCGTCGATTTAATTCCGAAAGTTCCCGGCGTCGCGACGCCGGGAAAGAGATGCCCCGCCTTGCACGACGCGACACGGCGACATGTGTCCGTAATGTCTGCGTTACACGTGAAACTTCTTGCATTTTAGTTGCGTCGATACCATTTCTTTGAACGACGGTGAAAAGGAAAAACTCTTGAAACGAGTTCCATTAACGCTTAGCATTTAGTAGTAAAGCCTTCTGCAATATCGATTTTTTTAGGAAATTTGTCCTTACACATTTTTTAACTTTCTAAAAGCGAATGTTGCATTTTTACAACGTTCACTTTAAAATTTAATTCAGGATAAATTCGGGATAAATTCAGAATCTATGGAGATTAAGTCACACTTAAGAATTGAAGTAATAATTTTAGTTCTTATTGAAATTAAAAACTTATTACAATCTTAAAACTGATTATTTTGATGATGCTGATGACAATGTTTGATTAATTTTTTTTTACAGAAAGCTTTTTGAGTAAGTCAAAGAATTTTTGAGCGAATGGGATGTTTTTATTTGCACAGCAAATTTTTTATTCGCGGAAAATATCACGTCGCATAAACGTGGCTCATATCAAGGCGAAGGTATTAATACGTTGCACGCAACGCGAATGCATTCGTGCGTGCTGCGTGCGTGCGTGGGACTTTTTCCATTTATTTCCCCTCTGTCTTTTAGTCAAGCGTTTTCACAATCACTCGCAGGTCGACATCTTTATCGTTGTCGTTATATAGGTTCAATGTACCTTTTGGTTACTACCGCCTCGCTGATTAACCCTTTCAACGCCGATAGCATTGCGCGAAGAGTTGCGCAATTTATGCGCATACATTTCACTTGCGCGCCCGATTTCACCGTTTTCTTCTTAGTCATCCCTTATTCTTACACGAGGTCAGGCACCGAGCAAGAGACGAATGCAGTATAGTGTGTTTAGCGTGATTAAGGTAAATGAGTTTTAGTTGCGTTCCATCACGTAACTTTGTTGCGTGATTTTGAGCAGACACGCGGTAGACATTAACACATTGTTTATGTTTATTATTTATATATATATATATATATATATACTGTACAGTGATTGCCAAAAGTTTCCGACCAATTGAGTACAATTTTACGATAATTTTTGTCAATCTGTTTTTCAGAGTTTATATTATAAGTTATAATAAAACTTTTGTTATAATTAACTTAAAAATATGACATTATAAATATATTACAATATATCAAGTAAATTAGACCTTTGTTTATAAAAATGTTTTACCTGGATAATACTATTACTTCTTGATCAGAAACTTTTGATAGTCACTGTATACATATATATATTTATTATTTATTATTTAGTAATTTGTAAGTATATTATTTGGAAATAGTATTTAAACACTTGAACATGTACAGGAAATAGTTTACAAAATACTTTACAGTACTAAAATTATCAAATTTTATTTTAATGAAACCATGTTTAAAATTTGCAACTTGAACATTGAATAGATTTCTATCTCGATTTATCATCTTATTCGAAATAAATCTCGGTCGCTGTACTTATATAACAATTTTTTTATGATAGTATCGAACCGAGTAACATTTTTTATGCTATACGAGAGAAATTAGTTTTCTACTGATAATGTTAATATATATAACTTTCGCTTCATTATCAAGATCTGTTAGCATCTAAATGTCACGAGGGAAAAATGATTCATTTTTATTAATACAGCACAAAGTTGAGACTCGCATTTCCATATGAAACACGCATCGTTCACTTTTACATTGCGTGACTAATTCATCACACGCACCGTAAACACTCCACGTAGTTGGAGTAATCTTATTTGTTTTAACACGCTGGTTCATCTTTTCTTTCCCTCTTTGATATTTTTCCGTATTTTTTTGCTATGACTGCCTAGTCATTTACGATTCTTTTGTACGGAAGAAGGCCACTCAAACAAATTGCTAAGAAAGCGTTTACAACATTAGACTTCAGGCAGGATAATTTATTGGCTAAGTATTATCTTAAAAATAGCATAACAAATTATATACTAACTGAAATAAATATGAAATAAATTTTAAGGGGATATTAATAGTATTTATTATATCATATAACAGATATATGTATAAAATGAGAAAATTATATGATATTAAAAGTAACAATTTTGTATTTTTAAAAAGTACAGTGTACTTGTTGCTACTTTTAGTAATGTTTCCTCTTCGAGTAAATTTGATGTTTGTGAAGCTTTGTTGCGAAGTTTCTTCATTTATTATTACATATCTGTCTCGACATTCATTTTTTATTTAATTTTTTTGTTACAGCTTGGTTTCTTCACGTACTATACAGTAGCGATGGGTGAAGTGAATCCCTCCGGGCCGGTGCCGATCGACAGTGTCTTTATTTACAGACCAGACAAACGGCTCGAACTCTGGAGGTTTGCCTTCTACATGTTCCTGCACGCTGGGTGAGTCGTGATTTTTTTTTATTAACAACATTTGATTGGATATTTTGCGCATTTTCTTTTTTCCATCTGTCGATTCAGCTGTTTGCGTAAATTGTAAGCGTGTCTCTCGCGAATATACGTATTTAACGGTTATTTGTGGTGTCACATCTCGATAATATCGGATCTCTTGATCGGATCCCTCAATGCCGCGTTATCCTTGTGCTCTGCCTGCAATTTGATTCTCTCTTTGCTTCATGATATGCAAGTGCATCGTTAATTTTCTCTATCGTTACAGAGAGAAAAACGCCAATATAATTCGAGAAGCACACGTTTGCTTTTATATCAACGCGACTTTATGTAACGTTCCAAACCCACATTTTTCGCACTAATGGTTACAAAAGCAAATCTGCGTCAGTGCACATTCAAGTTATCGAGGATGTCGCAGGCGAATTCACGACTAGAAAAATACGAGAGCGAGAAAGAGAAAGAGAGAGAGCCGAGAACGAGTCAATAAAACCTTCGTGGAACTTCAGAGCGATGACAACCGTGAAGAACGCATTTTTCGTCTCACCCAAAATTGCATCCACCAAACAGTCTTGGCTCCTGATTATCTCAAATAAAAGATCGACATATAGACACAAGTTCCATTATTTATTGAAAACATTCATTATTGTTACGTCGGTGATAAATAATAAAATTAAATTTGAGCGTTGCAGCGGAATATTATTCATTTTTGTGATATTGCCGTTGCGATATTATCATATCATATTCACAGCAATATGAATTGTGTAATATTAAAAGAAAAGAAGAGAGTTAAACCGAATTTCTAAAATTGACAATGGCATTATAGTGCGAGTTATCACGATATTATGGTAGTTCAAAAAAAAGAGATCAAGATAAACCACGTTCCAGCCATGCTTTTCGCTTCTTTTTTTTACTCCTTTTTTTCGCGGACTTGCAGAATCAACTTACTGCATATGTTTCGTGTGTGCTCTACGAATTTAGTTTAACACAAAACCATATCTTTTATTGTTCAAAAAAGATATGCAATATGCTTTTTACGTTTTGTCAACAATAAAGAATGCAGGTCGCAATCATATCTGGATTTCGCGGAATATCTAAAAGAAGAAAAGCTCCCAGAAAAATATAAAAGAAAATAAATAAGAAAGGAAAATATTATAAATATGTATAATAAAATAATAGATAAAGAAAATGAAATGTGCGTTATTAGATAGATTTTTCACGTATTTTGTTATTGAAAAGAAACTTTTCATCGCAAATAAAATATCGAATTATTACGCTGTTATGCGTGTTGGAAGTAACACGATAAAATTTTTTAATCTTCATATTTTAGTGAAAAAATTTTATATATAAAGAGATAGATTGATAGATCTATTTTACATTACTGAGGAGTTAAGAATATATTTTTTTAACAAAAAAGAAAAGTTACGAAATAATTATAGATTTTGTTATATTGTATTTGAAAGTAATTCAAAAAGTTTGGCAGCGATTTAGAACCTAGATTAAAATTATTCCAATAAGAAGTAGACAAAAATGAAAAAAAAATTATTTAAACTATATTGTTAAATACAAGTATTGACCTTATTAACTTTATTGAGCATATATATATATAATACGTATATTCATTTCTATTTACGCAAAGCATAAATTTCTCTAATTCCAGTCACATTTTACAGAACCTATACACCTGATACATCCTTAAGCCTCTTCCTTCCTCTATAGAAAATTTCTCTATGATTACAAGAGACAAACTGCACATGTAAGACACTCGCGTGCATGCCGGGGGCGAAACAGATGCGACCCTGTGCATCTACGATCAGCCACCTGCGGTCCATCAGGACGTTAGGCATTAAGTCACTCAATTAATTATAAACCAATTGCAATCCCCGTATCATGTTGTCGCACGTCACATCGATTCGGTTCGAGCGACGCCGCATGGGAAACAAAATTGTAAAGCGTTTTGGCACGCGTTATTCTTTCACACCGCAGGAAAGTGGAGCATAGGGAAAAGGTGGCAGCTTTCTTCGTTCGCAGCTATTTTTCCACCGTGTCTTTACTCTCGTTTTCTTTTCGCTTGCTCTCTCTTGGGGGGATTTTTGTCTCCCCTTTCTGTTGTTTCCAAGGATTTTTTTGCTCTCCTTTTGGCTTCTCCCATCTCTCACATTCCTCGAGACGCATCAACATTTCTATATTATTTCCCTTCTGCTATGAGAAAAAAAAAGAGATCGAGAGATGAGACCGACGGACGACTCTGTGCTCTCTGTCTCTCTCTCGCGCGCGCGCGCGCGCGTCGACAGCAGAAGTTTTCAGCACGCGAAGCTCTCTAAATTATTCATGGAAACGCCAGATAAGACGACCGTTTTCCGTACGTGCGTATGGAAATGACGATAAGTGACCTCACCACTGTTTTCTTTCCTATAGAAAGTATGCATTCGCCCAATCTTCGTCGCGCTATTCCCTTCTTTTATTCTCTCTTCCTTCTTTTTTACTATTCTCTTTACTCTCCTATTCCATTTCTGATATTAGGCATTCCTTATTTAACGCAGCATTCATTTTATCTTTTATTTCTCTTTATATTCTGCCCGTTACATTTATCTTCACCTTATCTTTTCTTGTGTTGCTTTCTTTTCTGGTAAATTGATTATTAATGTTTCTTTTATTAACTTCCCTTTTTTTCTCTTGATCTCGTAATATAATGCGAGGTTATTATCATTTCGCTTCTAAATCATGAAATTTAGAGTCCTGTTGGGATTTACGGTTCTACTGCTACCCTCATTCACGCTACTTACATGCGTCCAATGTTGTTATCATTGTAGACTAACTTTAATTTCGGTTTATGAACTTACTCTTGATCTTTTTTTACTTCTTAAAACTAGAAAAAGATAATGAGTTAGTTAAACCAAGATTAAAATTGAACTACATTGGCAGAAACGGGCGTAATTCGAAGTTGTGCACTAATTCGAGGTTTGTTGGTTTCCAATATAATTTGTCCATATTCTCATCATAGTCTTTTGATACCGCAGTAGTATTATACTTATACTACTAGTATTGCACCGTTACATTATTTTATATTCTGTTACAGTACTGTTCAAACGGAACTTTAGTCTCTGATTGTACCTTTGTTTCTACGTCCTTCTCCTTTCCTTAAACTTCTTTCCGCGATTTGCTGCACCTTTGTCTTTCTTCTTACCGATTATTTCTTTCGTCGATTCGCGCTCTCGCGGCAGTTGGATTATTAATGCGAGCAACGCCCCGCGCGCGTCCGTCAAAAGTCATTTCTCCAAGCATTACGTGATCCCGAAAGAAATCAGAAGTGGTAGAGAGATAAGATACGTTGTAACTCGCACGGTAAGTCGGAGATAAATTTCGTAAAAGCTGATGAATTCGTTCGAGGGACAGATCACTGGGGAAAATACTCTACGCGTTCTGGATAAATATATATTTTTTTATATACGAGGAAGCCATAAGTATATCGCGACAAGGAATAAGAATACTAAGCAATCGGTTTTAAAAAATTTGTACTCGTATTATCGGCATCAGTAATTCTCGGATCGACCGTGTACGCGCGAGCATTACGTGTCGCTTACGCTAATTGGTATAAATCGGGGTTATGATAAGCGGTATAATGCATCAGCGGTGACACACGAGCTGCCAGAACAGACCAAAAGCGCGATCCATAATCGACGAGTAAAAAGTCTGACGCTTCAACCGGGCGACAGGCGATTAATTATAAAAACAAGATGGCCCGCGCTATCGAGCGCCTTTTTCCGTCTCCGCGTAACGCCCGTTACCTCCACCAGACGTTATCGAGCTCCCTCCGTTATTAATGTGAAAACTGTCTTCTCTGCCGTCGTGCTCCGAAAGTCGCGACTCTCCGTCCTATTTTACCGTCTCCTTCACTCCCTCTTCCTTCGTGTTCGCGCGCGGTGCCCGTGAGAAAGCCGGAAGCGCGGAAAAATCGAGACAATCGTCGTAATTGCGGGAAGTCAACGCGCGCGACAGCGTTGTCGGAGCAGACACAATGGTATTGCCGAGTCCGCAAAATACGAGCCGCACCGAAAAGATCGCGCCGCTCCAGACAGGACACGCTTCCGTGTTTCGTCGCCTGTGATACATCGATTCGTGCGAATCAAGCTTGAATTCACGGAAGATGTTTTGTTGCGCTCGAATGTCGCTGGACATGCTCGTTCACGTTCAAAAAACGCAGCTTGCAAGAATCCGATGAC
The DNA here is from genome assembly GCF_001594065.2 of Cyphomyrmex costatus. Classification (NCBI taxonomy): domain Eukaryota; kingdom Metazoa; phylum Arthropoda; class Insecta; order Hymenoptera; family Formicidae; genus Cyphomyrmex; species Cyphomyrmex costatus. Next base: position 1,720,906 of record NW_017275130.1, read on the forward strand.
GAAGGACTTTTATTTTCTCTGGTACCTGAAATCACGCTGAGCAACAATCGACATTCTTTTTTAATGGATATATCAACGCATGTATATTATATCGATACTATACATAATTTGCATTGCTGCGTGAGGTATCGAACTTTTATAACGATTATATACTAAAAAAATAATGCTATTAATATAACATTATTTTTTTAGTGTATAAAGGAAAAGCACAGTTCTTTAAATTACAGGTATAAATAATTAAAATTATGAAATTATACTTATATTGTATATAATTTACGTATACTATTCATTATATTTATTTAATTTAGTTAGGGAAACTTCAGTCCCTCTTTATTTTTTTTTTATTAATATCCACAAACAAAAAATTAAATAATATCTATACTTTATTAAATAGATGTAGTAGGTTTTTTTTTTACAAAAAAATTAAATGTATTAGATTCTTTGTAACAAAATTTATACAGTGCTACTATAGCGATGCAACACGCAAACGTAAGATAATGTGCTGTCTTTTTCGTGAGAACGCTCGCGATGAGAACGCGGCATCTTTCGGGCTCCGTAAATCATGCCAAAGTTCCTCACTGTGGAGAACGAGGAAGGAGAAAAAAAAAGAATACGCCCGAATCTCTCGACTCGTAACTCAATTTAAATAACGATGTCCACCATCCCATCGCTTTTATAAGACCTCGTCACTCGCGCGCTGCCGATGCGGCATTATGCATGCGCGACACACCATTATGCCGCGAGTCTTTTTAATGTCGCATAAATGTGCCGAAGGCTGTGCCCCTTAATATCACCGAGAGGCGATATTCCTCGCCCTTCGTGCACGCGACGTGCGCCACGTGGGCTGAAACTTTCGCCACCCGTCCTCCATGAGAATGAAAATTCTTGTGGAAGATTGCCAAGCAAATTGCACACGCGATTACATTCAGTCTTCCTTCTCTCGAAAGAGATCATTGCGAAATCGCAATTAATCACAATTAGATATTACAATAACAATTAAGAAAATTACTTTGTAAAAGTAAGTAATTATAGTTATATATAGTTTTTTTCTTATAAAAGCTAACTATAGTTACCGATTTTGAAAAGTAACAAATTGTTACGAAATAGAAAGAAAGAATGTAAAATATCTCCAACTATAAATATATTTATATAGTACTTTACCCGCATACAACTTTACATGCACATATTTTGTTACCAAATTTGGTTAAATTATATCATTTGAAAGCCACATTAAAGACCTTTAAATTATAAACTGAAATTACAAAATTAATACCAAATACATACATTCGAAAATTACATAAAAGGTGCACACCAAAACTTCCAAAACTGTCTACCACCTGCAAAATTGAAATGCAGTTTTTTCGACAATGCAGTAAACACTAAATAATTAATATATTGAAAAAATAATTTTAATGATTGCTCTCAAAATGCATCGCAGTAAACTATTATTGATACGAGATATGTATTGTGATATTCCGTAATCCTCTTATCTATTTTATAACTGCATCCTTTTTCCTTATTCTGCAACTTCTTGATAATGACATGTCGGTAATTAAAATTCCAAAAAACAATTTATCCAAATATTTTAAAAAATATGATAATAAGATACTTAATCTTACGTCGTGAAGATTGAAAATCTGCCAAACTTCTTTTACATTCGATCGCTTATAATTCGAGAACTGTCAGCGCCACGACAAGTTCAGGAAAGATTGACGCCGAATTGGTCAAAGAATCTGTCGATAGAATTAAGATGGAGATTTCACTAAGACTAACTCACCGACTGCTGAGACATCACCGTCGATGGGATCGTCCACGCTTTCGTCTTTCGTGAGTAAGAAGTTTTCGGCGCGTAATTAACTACTAGCAAGTAGTTAGAGGCGCTGACGAAACCACTTGCGCCCGTGGAACATTAGAGTCAACTTGCTTGAGAACTTTATCCTTTCGTTCTCGCTTTGTACGAAGTCATCACCAACACCGTGTTCGATAATACTTCTGATCCGACCTCGATTTCCCGTGAATTATCGCGAATTGTTGAATTGAACATAAATATTTGTTTATAAGTATGTCAAGATGCTATTTTATTATTTTATTGTACATTGAAGAGTGTTCTATAATGATCGTAATTATTGCTTAAAATTATTATTTCTTATTTCAAATTTATTTAATTCTTTTTTATCTCTGTGAACATAAAGTCCATTCCTTTTCTTAGGTAATGAAAAAATGCTTAATAAAAATTTAAATGCCTAAATCTTAAGCACTCAGTATTATTATTGTACAATTATTTTATAATATTATTGATAAAACCCCTTTAAACAATTTAAAACAATCTGAAAACTCAATGTAGCCTCCAAACGATCAATAATTTATGTAATAATATTAATCGCCACTTTAGAAATACATAGTTTTGTGACAGTCTTAAATGAATGAACTTTGCTTAAAATTCTTACAATTCAAAGAAAATATATTTAGAATTAAACATAAAGAACTTCAAATATTTAAATTAATCACAGTTTATCAGAATACTATTTCATTATTTTTGCGATAAGTAATCTATCGTAAAGTAAATATGCATCGCATTGTGATTCATTGTAAGTACGCAATCATCGAAATTGAAAGCCCGTTGGTCGGTTCTTCTCTCCATCCGGACGAAAACGATGAAACGAATATATATTCATCGTAGGAGGCTGGTTACCGTCATTCGTATTCGTCGAATGGAAATTCGGTTCTCGAACGACACTACCTGCTCCCGTTGTCGACCAAAACAGATGGCCAAAGAAAAAGCTGAGCAGATAGGGGAATCATACCCACGCGAAAACCGAGAAATCCGTCGTAATTCGTCCGCCATCGCAATGACCGAGATTCATCTAATTGGTATCCAATTAACTAAAATTGCCGCAGTCAGTCTGAGAACCTTATCGTGACTCGAATGTCTTGAGGGCAGATTTTGCTGATTGCGAGAGAGGACGTACCATTGTTCAATGGTAGATGCCGTTTTATTGAACACGTCGCTGAGGTATGCATATTGATTCCGTTGAAGCATTGATTTATGCGATTGATGCCATTCCTCTTATCCATGTATAATGATGAAGCTAAACAATTTTTATTTATTATAGTAGAAATAAATAATGTTTAAATATAGAAGCGTATATTACCGTTTGAGCATACATTTTGTTTCTATTAACAATAAATTAAAATTCAATAAGTAAAAGATCTGTGAGTCTCTCCGCGGTTGTTGACGCGTAAATTATGTATTTATTCATAATGCGGTAAGTTGCAATTCGCAACTAATTAGAATGTATTTACTAAACGGGGTTAAAAACGTTTCAGCTCCGAATACAGTGCGGAAGTCCGAATAAAAACTTCAAAGTTCTAGCTAGTTTACTTGGATTTATTCTTGGAGTCACAAATATTACTATTTTGTTTATTTAAATTGTCAGAGAGAGAGAGAGAGAGAGAGAAGTTTCAAACTTTTCGAGTATGTAAAGTGGGAATAAATATTTAGAGAGAACTTACGGTAACCCGTACGGAAAATTGAAAAAGACCATCGTGCAAAAGTCCAGTCGAAGTTCCATCGACGGATAGCATCGACGGCAAAGCCGAAAATTTATGAACCGCCCTTCCACATTCGGGCGCGACGCGACGCCTCCTTACGCGCGTTCCATTCCGATGATTACATTCTGAAAACGTATCGACGCCTATACATCACGTCTGTCCCGACACGACGGCGACCTCCGGTTTTCCGCCCCCGCGATCGGGACATCGCCATTTACATTCGCGCGGCAACGAGGCGGCAAGAAACCCGTTGGAATTCCAAGCATTGATTTAATTCTGACCTAATCACGATTGCCTCGCCTGTCTCCCTCTCCCCTACCCCTATGGACTTCGTTTCTTGATAATGGCGACGACCACAGGGGCCCCAAGATTGTGGCATCCATTTCTGTCGATGAGGTCCGCCCGACGGCGACGCGCTTGCGAATGACGCTCGAGCGTTTCAACGATCGCATTCTTTCCGTTTGACCGCATTGCGACAGGGCGCACGACGACTATTAGACTCGTACTCGATGCAAATTGGACACTTCCTAGGCGCACGTCGTGGTTACGAGACTACGGTATACGCAGTCTAATTGCGACCAACCGTGCCTTGATGTAAAGAGACCTCTACGGAATCGTGTCTTTCTCTCTTTTGAATTGAATTTTGTTCTACGAGGGAAAATTCAATGGCTGCGAGAGATTCACGTCACCGATTTAATGGAGACATGTTTAAATTAAGAGAGTATGTCATGCTGTATTTACAGTCTGAATAAAGTACTTGTTTTATCAATGTCCGATTTTTCTTTAGCAAGCGTCTATTTTCTTGTTTAATTTTTTGCGATATAATAAACTAGATAATCAATAACAAAGCAAAAAACACATACAGTGACGAGACCCTTTTGTATAAAATTAAACGTTAAGGAAACTAAAATGATTTACTAAAACATTTTATAAATAATTTTGCACAAGAAATACAATATATTTTTCAATTAAAAAAAAAACCTATTTTTTGTTCGTAGAACTTTAAAAAAGATAAAAAAAAATTTTTTATAAGGGCATGAAATATAAAAAAAAAACATGCTCTCTTAAATTATACAATCAAATCTTTTATTATGATGATATAATCAAGTTCTATTGTATTACAGCAGAATTATTTGTACTGTAATAAAAAAGATAATAGTGCAGCATTTGTCGTGGGCGTTCCCACGACAATCTAGATCTCGCGACCGTGTCAACTAGAATCGCTCTCCGAGATTTTCCACGCTCTCGAGCGTGCGACACGATAGATAAGAAGAACGATCATTCTCCGAGCTCTTATAAAGTTCCTTCTCTTACTTCGAGATAATATTCATAATTGCTCTACACAGTCTCTTTCCTTGCCGAGCTTTCTTTCGCCGATAGCACGGCTGGTCGGCCAAATTATCCGAGGATCAACGTTTCGATCGTATCATCCTCCCTCTTATCGGTCACGTTGCTTTTGTATCAGCCGTTTCGCGGCCGAATTTCCCCGAAATCCCACCGGCTTTGGCTCTAATCTCGTTCCAATGACGCCGAGATACCTCGTGACATAAACATTTATTTCTCTCCTTTTTATTCGCATTTCGCGATATTTTATGAAACTGCGAAACTCTACGCTATTTTCGATGAGATTTATTGTTACTTCCCCGTCTGACATTGCATTCGCGCTCGCGAGATGTAATAATTAGTCGGGCGAAGTTTCACGATAACGGCCGGGTATCGGATTTTCGCTTCTGCGGCTCAGAAGTCGCTGATAAAACTTTGTTCCGACCGCGGCTGGTATCTCGCAATTATTTCACTCCGCGGCGCTCTCCGTAACCTTTCTCGGCGGCACTCTTGTCGAAACGACGCCTCGAGCGGATAAGAATATTGTTTGGCCACGATCCACTCCTTCCTTCACCATTCGAAGAGAGGCACAATTAACGTAATTCTCTTGGCCGCGCCGATAGTCACAAACCGTCTGCGCGAATCGTACTCGTCGTATTTTCGACTCTTCCCCCCAACGCTCTGGCCGGTTTCATCGCCGAGTTTTATCTACCGCGGCGAGAGAAACATTGCTAACGAGATGTTCCTAATTAAAACTATAGCCGACTGCCCGCGGCGTTATAATTCACGATTAACGACAACCTCTCCTTTCTCGGATCTACATCGCGAACTTCCAAGATCTTCGACGACTGAAGTTGTACCGACATGTTAATTCGGTTTTCTCCGTTAAACTTTGCGACGGTTACATGAAAGAGAGAGTTTCTTGTACCTAATTATTTTATGATGTAATCGCGATATCGACATAAATAACTTCAATACTTTTGTTAAATTTGTATAAGTTTGCAATTGTATTAAATAGGTGATTTTTATTTTTAACGACTCTGTGATGATTATTGTATTTGTATTTGAAAAAGGATATTCTAATATATGTATATTCTAATCTTTACTGTAACATCACACTGCAATTGCTGCAATTGATTCTGCATGCAGTATCTACGTCACAGACATATTCAAAGGTTGCTTGCATGCAAATTGTGCTATAATTGAATTAAATTCCTGGAGCTCCAACAGAACAATTGACATGCCTTAATAATTTACCACGCGGTTACATTTTTTTTTTCAGGTGGCTTCACCTGCTGTTTAACCTAGGGGTACAGGTGGTCGTGGGACTTCCCTTAGAAATGGTTCACGGAAGCCTGAGGATCGCCGCGGTTTACATGGCCGGGGTTCTTGCCGGTGAGTAATGTCGTCTGCAATGTGAATTATGTTATGGTACATCTACGATTTATGCATCTATGTTAATGCTCGTTTAACCATTGTGTTTCGCCGTCTATCAAATAGAATTAAATCAAACAAAATTCTGATTTGAAATAGTTATAAAGTTTTGTAAAATTATTATATTTAATGTTTGTGTTTCCAAATTTACTTTATCCAAGACAGTTATTAACAGACCTCATGGCTTATAGTTTTTCGTGTAAATGTATTTTATCGTTTAAATATTTATATTCTTTATCCAGTTATTATTGCATTTTTTGATGCAAAAAGTACTGAACAGATTTCATAATAGAACAAACATATAGCTTTTATTATTCGTAATTTTTTAATCATTCAGTTTATTTCTACTTCACAATCAGTTGACAGTGTAATTTATTTTCTTTCTATCTCTATTTCCTTTCAAATATTTCTCCACCGGGTATGTTTTTGCATTTGGAATTGTAAATGTGTATATAAGTACAAGTTGAATATATCACAAAACGCGAATAACTGAAGTTCAAAACGTACCAAGATATACAGAGCCCTAATTATCCGAACATATGCTTCCTGCTATAACGAGGCGTTTTAATTAAAATTCGTTAATGTTAATATAAATACCTTGGCAGCTGGATAATGAAACAGCGCGCTTTTCATTCGTAATTTTGTGCATTTTCCTACAAATAATTGTAGTAATCTGATCTCTTGAATTTTGTTGGTGACAAGCTGAATTTTTTGCAATTTATCACATTAAATGAGAAAATTTTTACCTTATCCTTTGTCATATCCTGTTATACTAATTACGAATTTTAAACGGTAATACTGTTACTTTTATATTATCATATTGTCCCCTTTCTAACCAGTTTCTGTGCGAAACATTTTTGCATATTTATCGAGACAACAAAGGCAACCGAGTAATTCCGGTAAATTGTTCCGTCCCGTGTATATGTATGTACGAAATGTGTATACACAGGGATACATGTGCGGGCAAACGTATCTGTATACATCTAATTGTCATTTGCATAAATTCGATTAGACACAGATCCCGAGTTATTAGCGGTCATGAAAGTAAAACGTGGCAAAATGGAGCGCATGAATAATTAACTCCAGCCGGACGGGGACAAAGAGGATTCAGGAATTAGATAGGGGCATGAAGGTATAAGAATTTCAAAGTAGCGCGGCGATGTTACTATTAATGAATTAGTCAAAATAGCGATGTGTGCTTTTCCATACACATTCACACTTATACATTAATTACGATATATATAATACAAAATGCTAAGAAAATTGTGCATTGCAAATGCAAATCGATATAAATATTGTAAAGGTAGTCTTAAAAGATGATATTTATTTGCAAATTGCGTTTAGCGACCACCGTATTTTCGAATCGAATTCGACGAGGTCATTTACCCTTTAAAATCTATCTGGATGGATATCAATCATTGTACAAAATAAGATTCTATATAAGGATGGAGAAGCTGTGAGAGTAGAGTTTTGCATAAAATATCATGATAAGATATTTTAAGATATTATAACATTTGTTTTATATGTATACGTCTGATTCCAATATCTTATTTTAGAAACTAAAATTAAAACTTAAGAAAAGTATTGCTCTTTATTTTTAATATCTTTTTATACGTATGATTTTTTTATTATATTTAAATTTAGCTGACAGATAACTTATATTGAATATTTTATTGAAACATAAAAATTTGCAGAGAAAATGATACAATTAGATATGATCTTATTTGCTGTCAAAATGTATTACACAATTAATTCACTTTGTTTGACAAGTTTAATTTTTGTGTAGCATTCACTCAGTGAAAATGTTGCCATTGCTTTTCTGTTTCTTGATATGCATCTTTCTAACTTCGCTCATTTTACATTTTTTATCGTTTAAATAACTTTATAATGTATTTGCACTTGTGCTATCACTTTTTCGGACAAGCAAAGAACACTTTGAAATCAAATTTGCAACAGTAGAAGTATATCATAATCATAAATACGAGTAAAAAGAATAGTTAAACGATGTGCTCTGGAACGAGTATAATAAATCGTTTATGTACAAAAGAAGTACGAAGACTGCGAAAGTGAGAAAGATGTTCCCTCGTATTTTTCATACCGCTACAATTTACAACAAAAACGTCAAGCTCTTCTGAATGTTATCGACTGCCATCTGTATCTCTTTATCGTTTTCATATCTCGTGAAATTTCCTGATTACGCATTTCCGACTGTCTTTGTTTAATAGTTTTATCCTAATTTTCTCGTTTTCGCGCGTATCTTTGTCTCTGTTCATCTAAAGTCACCCACAAGAATGCGCCGCGGCGACAGCTTGTCTGGGCCCACCGCGACGAGATTACTTCGTATGCATCGCGGTCGCGACGATGTAATGCGATTGCAACGACACAAGTGCAACGGCACCAACATTCCCCGTCCCTTCTTCCTCTCATCGTGGCTACACTACTTTTACGCGCTTTGCATCGCTCGCTTTTCTTCCTCCGATCGACTGACTCTTTAACATTGATTGAATTCTAGCGACAGACGTACGCAATTAACCTAAGACCTAAGACATTGAAAAATATTCTTTTTTCTATATAAGTGCAAAAAGGAACGATCAGGTGCAATCTGTGATATCTTGGAACGATCGCAAATATCATTACTTATTTAAAATAATTAAAAGTGACAATTTTCTGAAGAAAAAAAGTATTAGAAAGTAATTCATACTTACATCAATTTTTATTCCAAATTTGTTGATATACATATTATTGTAGCATTTAGATTATTATTGTTTTACGTTTTTATAAATAAAAAGTAATATTTTTAATTGTGCTCATATCATTTGGAGTTTGAAATTCACATTTTTATTCTCGTTCGAGCATTAATATAATCGACCACTCGTATATCGCTGCAATCAGTTAATAATAATTGTTATAAAATAGCAGAAGTATTTGCTGCATTGCGTACATCAATTAATATTTCACGATATTGCAGAAAAAAAAAAGAGAAAAAACTGTCAAAACGTAACCGGCGAACTAATAAAGCAAATAAATCAACGTTTTAAATTATGCGGTTGGTGCACCACATGAGTGTAAATTATCCTCAGTGTGGCGTGAAACCAGGGGTAGCTTATAAATGTACTTCTCCACGGTGGCGCGGATTAATGTCGTTTTCGACATCGCCGCGCTTATTGCTGGCTGTATTCCCTGGCCTCTCTATTGCTCGACTATTTCCACTTGGAAATTTGGACGTTGGAGCGAGTAACACTATGAGATAGCGATTTGCCGTTGTATAAAAGTAGAATAAACGATGTCACACAACGTATGTACATAAATTAATTATATTCATAAAATAATGTGTATACACATACATATACATATTTATTTATTTTACAAAAACTTTATTTTTTTATGTTGAGAGTAAAAATAGATAGTCTAAACATTATTACTGGAAAAAAAAAGTTTGGTTACGTTAATTAAAATTCTGATTAAATACTAATATATTATAATTCTAGTTAAGATAATGTGAAAATGTTAATATGATCAGAATTATCTAATTTCATTTTCAACCAGAAATTTTTTTCAATGTAGAATTAGACATTTATGATGTATCTCGAGATATTTAAATGCGAAAAAAATGTTTTCTATTTTAATCTCCAATTATTATGTAAAATAGTACATGTTTGATTAGAAATGTATTAACTTAAATAAAATTTTTTTACGTTGAATATCAAAAAGCCGTATTGCTGCATTCGACTAATAACGAATATTTAGCTTTGTCGTCAATCGATTGACAAGTTGTCAATGATGCCTGGAAAGACTAAATTCGCAAACAACAAGCAAACAATATCAATTCACTGAAGTCGTTTATTCTTATTAATTCTGTCTCGTCGATTTCGTGCAATATACCGTGCAATACCGCTGGCAAGCTTCTGCAACGAACGTTTCACGATATACAGTTTTTTTTCTGGGGAATGGATACGGCTTCGTGTCAAAGCGCCGTCGTCATTGTCGTCATCATTATTGTCGTCCTCGTCGCCGTCGTCGCGGCGCTGTCGAGTCGATTGCGTGACATTAGCAATTATACGACGGTATTTGCATGTCGTACGACGCGCCTCGTCGTTCGTATGCACGACTGCGTGTGGCCAGTCCCCGCGCATTAACCCGACTCGAAGATAGCAGACGACGACAACGACGACAGCGCACCCGAGTCTCCGACTCCAAGAGTCGATACTCTGGGATTTTTTTTTCCCCTTTTTTCGCGCGCCTTTAACTTTCCTTTCAGCACAAGATCGCGTTGTCTCGACTCGTTAGAGTCTCTATCCACTTATTTCTTTCGATCATCCCGGAAACAACGGGAGTTTGACCAAGGGAAACTTTAAATTGGGCAATGAAACGCTGCGTGGACGCCAAGTTTACGAGGAAATCTCATTGAATTGTCGTTGTTATCGATAATAATTTTATTCTGTATACCTTTTTTTCGTATATTATTATTAGTTTTTTGTTTTTTTCTTATATTTTTATCAGTGCACATGTATGTGTTTTTACACACACACACACACGCACAATCTGTATATCTCTCTTGGTTTTTTTTTCCGAAATGGACAAAACTTCACAGTCAATTTTGTCGATATCGACGATTGCAATTTACCCCATTTCGAGAACGAAATACGTGGTTTTGCAAAGTTCGCGTCACGCTAATTCGAAAGAGTGCAATGGCCAGTTTCACCGGAAATAAAAAAAGAAGAGGACACAAGAGGGGTGGCGGCAGTAAAAGCCGTTTACACTACATTTTAATCGCGAGAAATCCGAACGCGTTTTGTACGGCCATTGATGTACAGTTCCGCTCTTCTTGCTCACCACCTTTTTGTGATGCGTGCAAATATATTTGCGTGCGCGTGTGTGTGAGACACGTATATTTGTATGCATATATGTATGCCACTGTGTGTTTTTCTCCACCCCTTCGCCCGTTTTAATATTTTCAGCGCAAAAACCCCGGCGGACATAGCTTGCCGCCATTGCGTCAAAGGGATATTAAAACAACGGAACGAAATGCGGGATGTACAAAATGTTGATACTGAACGAACTCCTCGCTTTCGATCCGAAATTTTGCGTGTCGATGATCGCGCTCAGGATGCCGAAAGTTTCGCAAAAATGCACGCGCGAAAGAGAGAGAGAGAGAGAGAAAGAGAGAATTGAGTGCGAATAGTGGACGCGCTGGAAATTTTAACATTTTTTTTTTAACCACCGCTCTTCACGAGATTGAATGCTCACAAACGTAAATTTTTTATTTTCGAGAACCGGGTGCGGTTATCGCGGTAGACGTAACTCCATGGAGACATTAATCGCATTGGATCCAAATGAATGATTTCGAGAAGCAACCCGCCTACTGTATTAAAATAAAAATTATAATTATGTTAAATAATTCAGTATAGGAATAAAAAACTAAATGAACTTTAACACATAAAAAGAGATTATAAATACCATATTTTCAAATTTATTTATGTTAAAAATTGTTCATATATTAAAGTCAATAATATTATAAAGGACTGGCAATATAACGCAATCACTTTTTTATTCAATATTAAAATGTTATTACATTTACGTTATATACATTTCCCAACGGTTCTGCAATAAACATCAAACCTTGCTCTCGATGATATTCTATTACCGAATGTTTCATATAGTTATACCGTATATACTCTATAAAATATTCGACAAAATCCCGAATACTAAAAAAATATTTTGGGCGATTATTGTCCTTACTATTATGCGAGGTTATTATAAAGGTTTAAGATTATATAAATAATTTTAATACAATTAATTGCATAAGTAAATTTAATAATTTGATAATTTGCATCTCTTTAACATTTAATATTATACATATCTACATATTACACTCTTTTTAAAATGTTTGCGTAATAAATACTACGTCTATCCCGGCGACATACATATTTCATTAGCAATACAATTATACACCATGACTGCGTAATCACATGCGAACATTATATCGTTCCCCCTTATTTTAAAAGTGATATAACTCAGAAAATGTGATTTTCAAGTTATTACCACACGAGGGAATAAAATGAATAAATTAGATGCATATAAAGATTACCTACTTTATTTATCAATCATCAAAAGTAAATTAACTTTACAGTCCGTACGCCGAATAGTACTTGCGTTGTTCTTAAAATTTTCAAAAGAATTAATTCAACACTTTTTACAAGAACTACCCATTTTGAGTTGTGTTATTTTTATAAATAAAAAGGTCTTCTACAGAACACATGTAAAATTAAAACAGTTTTGGTAATCGAATTTGAAGAAAAAGTTGTTTTATTTTTAATTTAATAATTTTAGCTGCTCAAAGTAAATACAAACTGTGTCGATGATATTTTAAGTTTTGTCATTTTTTATTATCATTGACCATTGTAACATTTGCGCTTAACAGAATCAGACGAACAAGTAATGATGCTCCTGTTTTCATACATTTTACACAATTTCCACATTCACACAAAAACAGGAGAATCATTTCTCTTCAAACAAATTGTCATATCAGCACAATACTACACCATGTCGCTTTGACCGTAAGATTATGCGTTTATCTCGTTGACATCGAAACATCTTTATGAATCGCCAAAGAAGGACCCGTGAGTTCCGAATGTTCGATATTTTTCTACTTTTATATATTTTTTAAATTTTTATTTTGTTTCTTAGTAATATTGTAAACTATTAATTAAAAAATCTTATTACCCCCCGCTCGATTTAAACCGTTTTTCTTTATACTTTGCATTGCGAAAAACGAACAAAATTATCATTTTTTGTCAATTATTTTGGATTTGTTATAATTTTGTAGGATATCAAAATCACACAACTCAAAAAGATATTTTAAGGGTTGTGAAACGAAGATGATAAAAATAACATTTAATCAGATTAAGAGTATATATATTCTTTTTGTCGTTATTGTTTGATTTGTCGATAATTTTCTATTAAGTTGAAAAATAATTTTATCCCTCTTCTAAAAAAACTTAATTTTTTTAATTATGTCACTTTTGAAGTATAAGGGAACAATGTGTTTTTTTTTTTACATCGAATGATGCAGCACTAACCAAATATTTAATAATCACTCAAGGCTGAAGAATTTTGCCGACGTGAATGAACGGATCACTGTAAAAAGAAAAAAAGAGTTCCTCGTCAATGTCGATCCTCTCATATTCCGTCGCTGCACGAGAATCTCGCTGCCATAAATATTGCGGCCGTAACCATAAAATTCCGACGGCTTTTCGTCCTTTTTTGCCGTGCCTGGAACGTACTTCACACATTATATTTTATGCATCGGGTTACGTAAAAACGGCGACGCCCGTATGCGCTGCGCATCGCTCGCATGTATACGCATGAGTCATATACACCATGTTGTTTCTGAGTGGACACGATATTCATAGTGCATCACTCGCGAAAGCTCAATGCAGCAAATGACGTATTGCATCGACGAAAATAGCAATGGTATCGATATTGAATCAAATTAAGATTTAAATCCTTTAACTTTCTTTCTTTTTATTTTGTTTCGGAATATTTTGATTTACAAAAAAACTCAAACATTATGATATTCAGCAATCAATTTGAACGTTGTACGTAATTATTTTAATAATCCAACAAAATTTATTTAAGATCTGTCTCTAATCAAATTTTTACTTAAACTATAAATACTTTAGCAAAACCAGTTTTTCCGTATTGCCTAAACTTTTTTTCATCTTGTATAATATAATTGATTAGTGTTGCAAATGGTTTACTACACCATTGTAATTTTCAAATTCTGCAATACGATCGATAAAAAATAAATTCGAGTGAACTTCTTTATTCGATTGTACCTATAGCGAATGTGTTTTTCGGTTTGAGGTCCATCGCTACCGATTTCCCCTGAGTCGTTCAATCCTCGGACGCCCATCCGTGCCTGGTTTATATGGGATTTAGAATTTCGCATCGCGCGCAGGACCGGTGGCAGACGCGTAACGGGAATAGGAAAAGGGAGGAGGCCTCGTATTTTGTCCCTGTTCTCTCTCTCCATCACCTTCCATTCCCACAGCCTCTCTTGCTCGAGAGCTCTTTACGAATGCAACGGCGTGCTTGCATTCGCGCCTATAACAGTACGCTCGATTTTCCTCCCTCTTCTTCCCGTCGTTCCCTCTCGCACGATAATCGCCTTTGTTCCTGAGGGAGAGGAGGAGTTGTTCGTGAATGTCCTTTCTTTGTTAACAATTGCGGATTAAATTGGTGGATATCTAATTGGTGCCTGATTGACGTCGCTAATACCATTCCATATTGCGGTTTATAGTGAAAACCCACTATTGTTTTGCACGTAAGTGGTGACAAGCAATTGCAAAAGAGATTGTCAGCCTTTTGCATGAATAACTAGTGTATGATTTTGACTGCAAACTTGATAGACGTGGAAAATAATCGTGTCCATGTAACGTAAATTTCGTTTATTTACCATTTACTTTTGCTTTCTGTCTCTCTAAAACAGATGATGCTGATGATTATATAATTAATAAAAAATAATGCACTAGATAATATTTCACTTTTATACATACATATTAAAAAAAGTTGAATTTTGTGTTAATTAGAGATAATATTGTAAAAGAGATAATCTCCTTTGAAGAATATTCTCTAATTTTTGAAGATTTTGGCATTTATAATGCACCCATTAAGAGTATAATAAGACTGATATTTTTCTTTTATGTTAGCGACCTTGCAGGTTATTACTGATCATGTTTTTGACTTTATTTCTTCTTCTACTTCAGTTCTAGTTGGCATGATTCTATGCTATTTCAGTCTGGAGTAGCAGCTCTTAAAGTGTTTAGATTTGTGTTGCTTGCAACGAAAAAGAAAAAAACATTACATTGTTTAATATTACACAGTGATATGCCATCTTTTTGTGTGAAATTTGGTGATACTGCTACAGTAAAAAATAAACTTGCTGAAGCTGTCCGTACGTTTCTGTTTTATCTTCAAATTTTACATTGAATCGCGTAATATCGCAACATGTGTTACCTTTTTTTTTCGCAATATATGTTTTTTTATCATTGAGTTTTATACTAAAAAAAGATAGCATATCGTTGTGATATTATGCGATATTACACAATTCCATTTTTTTATTATAAGTAATACAAACCTTGGCACTTGCAGTTGCTGTTTCAGACTGAAACAACGTAGAGCCATGCCAACTGGAGTTGGAATAGAAAAAAGACCAAAATCAAACATAATAACAGGCTGCAGAGTTGTTAATATATGAGGAAAAAATCAGTCTTATTGCTTAATAGATACACTAAGCAGCTCTTTAATTTTTTATTTCCATCGACTATTTAAGATAGTAAAAATTGTAAAAGCATGGAGACGACTTTGCGCCTCGCTTGCACTGTATTTGTGATTAAAATACGAAGGAAACGGTGAGAAAATCGTGGAAACGCGTGCACAGAAGCCTCGACGCGAAATAAAATGCTTCGCTCCGTATCGCACGGGGTAGAGGAGACGGATGGGAAAATAGAACGAGCATTTTAGAATGCGCGCGTGCTAGGCACGTCGATGCATTCGTAAAGAGCCCCCCCCCCTTCTGGAGGCGAAAAACGGATGAGACGGCCAGAACAAAATTGCTGGAAAACAACGAGCGCCGGAGGTTTTCTTTCGCTGTGCAGAGAGAACCGCTCGATACGCAGCGTTAAAAAATTAGTAGTTAACCACTTAAGTGAGACGCCGCCGACGTGAGTCACGGATACGAGCGTATGCTCCGTATCAGTGCATTTTTGCACGTTTCTTCCTTTTTATACGAACGCATTTATTCCACGCGTTCTGGAACGTTACGTTCCGACAAGCGAATTTCTACGATTTTGCACGCGAATTATTAATTATCAGATAGGTATTACTAAATTAAAAATTCTTTATTAATTTTATTAGCATAATGTTGAAGGAAATATTTTTTATTATTAGAAACATGTCCTGTTACATTATACAATTACATAAAAAGTTTATGTTAAAACATTAAAATGTCTCTAATAAAAAATTCAAAATATATTCTTCTAAATTCCCCAAACCTTTTTAATCATTTGTCAATTAAATATTGTCGTGTTTGTAAAATCGATGTATGCAAGATTTTCTTAGAATAATTGGGAAACGATAGGAGTTATATAAATGTCCGCATCTCCGACACTTTTCATATCGTTTTTGCTATTGGACACTTCCTCCGTGCTGGTTTCGTTGCACCTGTTGCACGTCGCACCGTTTGGTTCCAACAGACTCCGTTATTGGTGTCAACGAGTCGTTAATCGATGATATTCTGTACACTGAAAAATATGTGCAACACCTTATCGCGTGTTAAATCTTATCGCGGCTGGTCAATAAAATTGATTACTTTTTAAAGTATAAAATTATTTAGATAGACTTTAAAGTCCCTCCCTCCCTCTCTCTCTCTCTCTCTCTCTCTCTCTCTCTCTCTCTCTCTCTCTTTCTCTCTCAATTTAGATTCTCGTGATGCTGAGAACTTACAAAAACAATAAAAAAATTAGAATGTCTTATTAAAGTTGCAAGATACAATTTTCGTAAGATAAATTCTTGTTCAAGCATGCGAATATCAATATTAAAATTCTTCGATATGTTCATACCTGAACGAAGTTAGTGATATTCATTGTTGGACAAGCTGATTGCAGCGAATTGTGGAACGGATAGAGCTACATGCTGTAATCATAAGAGTAGGTCGCGAAGACATTAACTCGCGCGGGTGCTTCGTGTTGGCAGACCGCGTCGACCCACTTCCCTTCCTTTCATGCTTTCTTCCTTAAGGTAAAGCCGAAGGCACTAACGAAGGCTCGGATGAATTTCATAACCCACGAGAAGTCCATAATGACTCTATTACGCTTCCTAGCTCTTCCTTTTTCCTTTCTTACTTTCTTTTTTAGTCATCGCGCTCGTCTTCGCGCTAGGTTGCTAATTTTTACGACGCGCCTTGCTGCTACCTTATTTTTATCTTTTTCTTCTTTCTTATCTACATACGATATATGCACGCGTACATTTCCTATACAGTTGCTAGAAAGCGTACAGAATCCTTGTTACATTCTTTTACGTGCTTACTTTTTTTATATGCCTTGGCGATCGAAACGTAATTAATTTCACGAACGTTCATTGTAATTACGAGACTAATTTGATCGCGAGTATAGCCGTTTATATTCAAGAAATCGTAGCAAACGGGGGAATCTAAAATGTAGTTAAATTTATTAATCATCTGCAATATTATAAATCTCTCAAAAATAACGATGAAAAAATATATTTACATAAATATTATTTTAATAAAATCATATTCAAAGAACAAGACATAAAATTCAGGTAAAATTAGAGAAATTAATGTGAAGAGAATGATTTAAAATTAATAACAAATAGTTAAGTATTTCTATTCTAAA
Organism: Cyphomyrmex costatus; assembly: GCF_001594065.2. NCBI lineage: Eukaryota > Metazoa > Arthropoda > Insecta > Hymenoptera > Formicidae > Cyphomyrmex > Cyphomyrmex costatus. The sequence goes on from NW_017275130.1 coordinate 1,738,629, forward strand.
AACCGATAATAATTCTTGCTAATAATTGGTAATAATTAAATGCTAAAATGAATCAATCAGCAAAGTATCGATTTGTTAATTCCAAGCGTTGAATAAACTATTCGTGCTATGGCTCGTTTCCTAGTCTCGGTTAGGTAAATGACGGTAAACCGTAAATACTCGTAGCATCGTCTAAGTTGGACCAAGGAGAGCGGATGAGGGGAATCAGCAGCCTCTTGAGCTAGTATCCGTTAACTCGAGTCAATTACTACAACAGCGAACCATAGTTCATCGTGCACAGGAGTAAAGTGGTCTCTCTCGGCGTGCTTCAACTTTCAATTAACTATGGCACGATGACAAACAGACTGGCGATGACAGCTGAGACCTTAAATTTTCTCTTTTTTTATCATGTTACCACTTTTACAACTAAGCGACATTATTGTATTATATTATATTACAGACATTGCACATGGCAATAAATCACTTCTTCTTTGTCCAGTTTGATTTGGATAATTGATATAATAAATAATACTAATTATAGAGTTTATCATTTTATTAATGTATTTAGAATTACATTTTTATATCAGATTTTTTGGTAATCGTGTAAAGTTTTACCGATTTAAATGTTTTTGTCTCCACGATGCAATTGCATCTTTGTGGCATTGGTTAATATTGATGCCTGCTGGAGCGTGACGGTTTTAGTAGTTTATATTGTGAGCCATCTAATTCCATGCGTCTCGAATAATTGCTCCCTTGTTCCGAATGGATGTGACTCGATCATTTATTAAGCGGACGCTAATAATTCATTACGGGTAATTCGGAGCGTTCGCGAACTCGCACGAATTGATGTTTGCATCCTTAATGCATTTCCACGTCGCTCCGGTGCACACCGGCTTAGACGCGATTTGCGCTTTGCGGAAACTCCGTGTAGGTGGTTTACGAAACAGGGGCGCTTCGCATGGCTCCCCCGTGAAGGTTGGTGTTGCTCGATGTAGGTCGCGCGTTAATGACCAGTGCGTAGCGACGAATTCAATTGAATCGTCGGTTTCACAAGAAACGAGGATGCCACGCGTGCGAAGTTTCGCACAATGCGTATGACACAATCTTACGTTTCATTCGCGAGTCTATAATTTTAAAAAATTCACTTCCTAGAAGAGAACAGTCTACGTCTGAAATTAAATAAAAACAATTACTTCTAACAATTGAAATGTAACAAAACGGAAAAGGACAGATAATTTCCATCTGAGCTTACCTGATGGAGAATATATTATATGTTTACCTGCTCTCATTCTCTCTCTTTTTCCCTAAAGTTTAATTAGAATTAAATTCTTTAGTTTTTTCTTGTGTTTCTAATTCTTAAGCAATGTCTCGACATGTCTATCAGAAGAGAATGCACTGCGGTTTACGGAAAGAATTCGTAGCTAAAACAGAACGCGGGGAACGTCTCGTATATCAACAGCGGCGGATTAGGAACGGCGGCGGCCTTAATAAATCGGGGCAATCTCGTCAGAATGGACACGACACGACGTATTGTCCGAATCGGCGCGACACTCGTAATTTAGGATGGATCAAAGGTGGGTCGGACGGTTAAGGTTCGCGGAGGGTGATCGGTCAGCAGGTCCCCAGGTGTCAGGTGGTACTCGGCCGCTTCAGACGCATCGAATCACCAGCACCCGGCCAGTCGCCACCATTTCCACATAGGAAGCGACTAATGTCCTCGCTCATTTCCCACGATATATAGTAGGCAAGTGCCGCATCGATTCTCGAAGCACCATCCGCCTGCCCGACGCGATATTAATGTTTAACTAGCGCGATCGTGTGTCTGATACATTACTGTTGCTCTCGGGGTTGAAATTGTTGCGCGCTGCACTACACGACCGTTCCATGGTGGTACACGTTACGCGAGTACGAAACATGCGTATTGCAGAATTCATCGAAATTGTTGCACTATCTATTATTGCAATACTATCGTGCGTCGAATTGTCTTCCATTGTTGGCTCGGTGAGTTGGAATGCAGCGTTATTCGATATTTTCGGATATTTGCGAATTTTTTAATTTACATGAGACAATATTTTTGTATCGTATTTTTAATGAAGATATTAAAGATACATATGTATACGGAAAGGATAGTTTTACTGAAGTATGTATCTAAAAAATTTGGTTACGTGATATTAAAATCATGTCAAATATTTATTTGTCCAATTTGAGCTATTTTTAATTATTTCTAAAGGTCACTATTGCTCCTGTATATCCAATACGTCGTTAATTTGACTAAAATAACCGCGCGAGTTAAATAATTATTTGTTAATTTTAGTTTAACGATATTAATATTTTATTAGATTGTACATCAGATCGACTAATTTGATGGTGATTTTGTCTCAAACTTTCAAGGATGTATAGAGATTATGTATGTTGAAGGTGACTCCAAAGTGAGTCGAAACGTTCAAGATTTTTATGAATAAATAGACAATTACGTATAAAGAACCACGTTCGACTCTCAATAGCCTGATCCACTGATCCATATTTTTTGTTTTTGGAAAATAAGAGAGTTCGCAAGAAGATTAGACACTTGGATTTGTTAAATAATTAGAATTAAATAATTTATATAATTCAAGACGATGTTTACTTTAAAACTATCCACAGAAATTGATTACATTTTGATAGACAAAACTTAAAAACAATAAAATGTTATTTAACTCAAGGAATTGAGTTATCATTGCTCCTTTGATATCTAATAGTATTTCATAGATCTGAATAGAATAAATCTGAATAAAATAGATCTGTATAGAATAGATCTGAAAACAATTTTGTTAGACTGTTAAAATAATTCTGTAGGAATCTCGAGCATGATGAACAATGCTACAAAAAGTTTTGACATTCTAGCAACAATTTGAATGAACAACCTACATAATCACTTTGATACTCCAACAAAATTATTTTCAGATGTGTACCTAGCTAAATTTTTTTTTAGATATTTTGAAATCATTTCTTTTCGTATAATCGTATATTTAGAAATATATGTTATATATTGATTGGATGCTTATATCCCTGATGTTACATCGATTATTTCTCATTATCACGCGGCTTGAACGCGTTGCAACAAACATTATTCCCATACAGCCGTGGGCAGTCTGTCAAATTATGGGCTAGGTACTTGGAGACAGGTTCCTAATTCCACCTCTAATAACCAGAGCTAGTTATAAGCACCCGGAAGCGCTTTGTACTGTCAACCTTGCGAATCGGCCAAATGGCGAATGCGTTACAGGGACAACACGCGTCCACCATGAACGCAATATTTGCGATAATTATAATATTGCGATAATAAGATACGAATTATGTATCTATTAAAGAAAAGAATATATATATATATATATAGACTATATATATATACAATAGGTCTATATATATATAAGTCTATATATATATATATATATATATATATATATATGTGTATATATACATTAAACGTTTCTGGCATTTACAATGCGACATTTTAAGAAAGATTCTTTTTTTTAAATTCGATTATGTTAAAAAGAAGAAAAGGAAAATTTTCAGAAATTGGAGTGTATAAGCCTCATATATAACTTATTGCAATTCCTACAGCACTCTTTTTTCGACTATCTTTTTTCGACATTATTTGTGGAGCAACAGATGTTTCTGAATAAACTAGAGGAAGAGTGATAACAAGGACAAGAGAGAGAAAGAGAAAGAGAGAGTTTTTGGCGTCGTTAAACTGAAGCGCTACGCCGTGCGAACTTCCGAGTTGTTGAGAGCGAATATTATTCTTATTTTATTCGCTAAAGGCGGCGAAAGCGGAAAATTCTGTTCGTACTTCGCGGTTGTTCGAAAACGAGCTTTCCTAGTTCGACATACAATGACCGAAACTCTCGAAACTCGGGAAGCCCGGGAAGCTCGCAGTTTCATGAGAACACTCGATTTTCTCTTTTCTCCAAATTTCGTTAATTACATAATTCCACACATTTGTGAATTGAGAGACTAGATGGAACAATATAGTGGTATAAATAAAGAATAAATTTTTACTGCTCCATGATCCTTCAAATTTAATGCTGAAATATATTTCACGCTACTATATAAGTGGAAAGTAATCTAGTTTCAGAAACGAAACTTTAATTTACGGTTTTCCGAACTAGAATACTTTTACGTAATATTTCAGTAACAAATTAGCGATATACTCTCTCTAGTTGTCAGATCCTACAATTAATCATTATTATTGTTGACGTTGAGAAAAATGGGAAAATGCGCTAAATCGTTGATCTGGAAAAAAACAAAATAAAAACGTTTGAAGTAGTAATTACGAAACTATTAAGAAGTTATATTTGTTGTGGTTTCAGGTTCGCTGGGCACGTCGGTATTCGATACGGATGTGTACCTCGTCGGAGCGAGCGGGGGCGTTTATGCCCTTCTGGCGGCGCATCTAGCCAACGTCCTTCTCAACTACAACAATATGGAGTTTGGGATAGTTCGGCTCATCGGCATCTTCGTCATCGGTAAGTGGACCCTACTTCCTCGATCGTCGGCCTGCAACCACCACAACCAATCCTATATCTACCTTCGACCTGCCAGCTCGATAGATATCTCCGATCGAACTGCTTTCGAGAGTATTCGCGATTGACCATTGGCGCAGACGATACTAGATTAATCATGTCTGTTCCTTATATTAAAGACTGAACATTACAGAGAAATTATCAGAAGTTAAAAAAATTATTACAATATAGCGTAAGATGATACAATTTCAAACGAAATGAAATTTGAATCCAATTTTCGAAATTTAAGTTTGAGTTTTTCCTATTTGGTACTCTTCAGTACTCTTCACATAATAAGAGAGTTACTTGAATCTCGAAATTGTATCACCTTACTCTACGAAATATTACTTGACAATTACTGCTACAAATATTCTTGTATTACAAATTCACGATGTAATAAAGAATTAATCATCACCGTAGAAAATGATTTTTATAAGATTATAACGTATATTTGTGATGTAAATAAAAGAGGATTAATCTTTTATGAAAAAAATTTAAGAAAAATAATTAAAAGCTTCTGAACAGTTTCTGAACGATACCTCCGTCCTTTCATCAGTCTCTTTACAAGAACTGAGGATCTTGAGAGTCGCGAATTTGCAGACACGTCCTTAAGGATTAAAATGAAGTGTCTCGGACCTTCGAGTACAATACAATCTCAGAACTCGGCGCCTATGGCGACGTAGTGTAATAATAGTGCGATATTGGCAAAGACGTAGACTCTGGTATCGAGGACCTGTATAGCACGTAATCTGACCGCTACTGTACGTGCGCATTATCTGCTTCTAGTGGCCCTAGAGTCGCCTCAAATTCACCTCGACGGAGCCTCTCGAGTCTTCAATAACCTTGTTTAAGGGGTTGATTACCGTCAGAGCGCGGATTCGGATATCCGCCGTCGCTTTCTCCCTCTCTGTCTGCCATTCTCCCGTACTCGCACCGTTCCTAATATATCCGCATAGTTTCTGTCCGCGAGTGGTAACAGCCCGGGCCCGTTCCGATCTACGCGCTTCGACTTGGATTACATCGTAATCCCAGCGTGAGAGCTTGACGGGCGAAGTAGAGCTTGATCGATAAACGCGTTCTCACGATGTGAAGCGGGTCATCCGTTCAGCCGCGAATGCAAATGACGCTCTCGCAGAAGTCGGCGACGTGGCGAGGTGTCTCCTGTCTCCTATAACGTCTTAAGGTGCGAAGAAAGTGCGCCACTACCAACTGCAATCAGAACTCTGTGAGAGAATGAGAGAGAGATTTGAATCTTCATATCTTTCTTAGAACATTTCCGAATGTTGACAATTCCGTTTAATTAAGGTAACAGATTTGGAAATGGGATTAATTATAGTATTTGTTAAATCTAATAATCATATCAAATTTGTCGATTAAGATATCGCTTTAATGTTCTTTTCGCGATTCATTTTTATTTACTATAATATCATCTAGTCGTTCGATTTCCTCTACTTGCGCTTCGTCTCGATATACTTGTCCTGAAATTTCAATTTCCGCTTTTTTTCCTCCGCGATAAGAGCTGAAAAGCGCAAGGGAAGGAAGAGCCATGAAAGCCGTCGCTATTTTGAAGTTTTAATTAAAAGATAGGTGTGCTGCTCGTGCTGTGATAGTCGCGAAGAATTTTCGCCGACGTTGAGATTGTTTGCCATGAGAAGAACAGGTAGCTGTTCCGTCAAATTTTAAAACGAGCAGATGTCGACACTCGTGTTTATTGAGTCATCAAGCTCGCACCTGAATAAGCTCGATTGAAAATTGAAAAAGAGATACGGTATTCAAAAATGATGGAACAATAGCGGAATCTATCCTGATAAAAAAAAGAAGAGAAAATTGGAAGGAATTAAATAAATTTTCACGTGACGAGGAAATTTTAATTTTAATTATATAGGTAAATGTAATTTAGATGGAGATGGCGTATAATTAATAAGCGAAGTCTACGGAATAATCGTATATTGATTATGATTAATTTTAATATTGAAATGGATGAAGTCTACAAATTATTAAAAGTACTTCAGATATAATAATGTATAACCCAATATTAAATAGCTACTGTCACAAACACACACACACACACACACACACACACACACACACACACACACAAACTTTCATCTAACAATTCCATCAAAATTGGATTATATAAGCTGAAATGGAAAATAACATAGAATTGATATAAAAAAGAAGGACTTATGATAAAAAGGATACGACAATAACATAGAATTGATATAAAAAAGAAGGATTTATGATAAAAAGGATACGACAATAACATATATAATGAATATACTTATAAATATACTGATTGCAGTCGAGAAAATAAAGTTAGGATAGCGGATAGGCGGAAAAGCTCTAGAAAGGGTCTGGAGGTTTAAAGGTTTTGTTACTTCAAAAGTTGTATAACTCAACCTTACTATCCAAGTTAAACAGCAACGACGTAAAGACATCGCGTTTGAGAACAGAGAAAGAAATCAGTATAAAGGATGTACATCAGAATTCGTATACTTCCTCAAAGTTTTAAATGTCTCGATAAGTTTAAAGTTCATATCTTGTTAACGAAAATTTTAAACTCAATTGTAGAATTATTAAATGTCGAAAATGAAATATCTCTTTATAAAAGGATAATATAATATTTTCTTCTTTATATCTAAAGTATATTAATTTAATTGTAACGTAAATTAATTTAGAACTCAGTAATTAATTATTTTTTTAAGTTTTTTGCAGTTTTGGTATACGATATATACCTATACATATATGTATATTATTGTAGATTACGAAACTAAAAATGAAAATCCGCACACTACATTAACTAACGAAGAAGCAAGTTTCTAACAGGCGTAAGACAATAAACTTACATAATCATCAATGATGGTCGCACGCAGGACATAGAAAAAAAATCGCTGTAAGAAGGAAACTGCAGGAAAGCTCTTCTCTCGATGACACTTCGAGAGCTTCTCAAAGCTCACCGTCGGCTCGGCTCTTCGTGGCATCCTTACTTTTTTTGCGCTACTCTCTTTCGCTTTACTCTTCTTTCTTGTTTCTCTTCTTGTTCCTCTTATGTTCTCCTTATCGCTTTACTATGCATTTTCATCTGTACTTTTAGAATAGACAGCTAGACAGTATTTTAAGAGAGTGCCATGATAATCGCATTATTCGCATTACGCTATTGTATTAAAATCATATTAATTGTAAATTTTTCTAATTTAAAAAAAAGATAGTAAAATTAAAATCTAATTTTAATTTAAAATTGAATAAATGAGACAATTTAAATTTAAATATACACTGTTAAATCTATAGTGTCAAATTTTATCTAATGTAAGTCGCTATTGCTTTTATTCAATGTATCGTTATTTTAATAAAACAATGGATAAGATAACAATACATTGTATAAGGGCAGTGACGATATAAATTAGATTAAATTGTGAACGCTATAGATCAGTGTATAGATAAAGTTTAAATTGAGACACTCGTGGAAAAACGAAATATATCATGTGTAATAATTCTAAACAGGCAGTAAGAAATTTCCATGGAAATCTCGATATTTCTGATTGCAGCCAGCGCCGACGTGGGTTTTGCGATCTACGACAGATACGCCGCGGAACAGATGGGTCCGCCGGTGTCGTACGTCGCCCATCTGACGGGCGCCCTGGCAGGCCTAACGATCGGCCTCTTGGTATTGAAGAACTTCGAGCAGCGGCTGCACGAGCAGTTACTCTGGTGGGTTGCCTTGGGTGTCTACGCCGCCTGCACAATCTTCGCGGTCATGTACAATCTGATGCACCCCGACTATCCATGACGCGAGGTCAGCTTCGCGTACGGCCAGCCGAGGCACACGTAACGCGAAGCTGATCGCCCTTGGAAGAAAAAGAAGAAGAAACGAAGGAAAAGATGGGAGAGATCGTCGTCGAGCAACGTCGACGGAAATTTTCAAGTATCCCGAACTCTCAATAACACACTAGACCGTGAGCTAAATCGTTCCCGAAGCACCAAAAGCGAAGGATACGTAAGGAACGAGAGTTACGCGACGAAGTCGTCGACAGTTACTCTCCTCGAAGAACGTGACTTCGATCACCTTCCGTGCGAGAAGGATCGCGTAATAGTTTCGTAGTACATATATTTTCTTCCAAGCCGGCCTGTTCGCGCGCGAACAGTTAAGAGAAGCGACAGAGCGCTTGTCGAAAAGAAGCGAGAAACGAGCGAGGAAATATAATCTATTATTGATTGAAAATTCTAAAACAAATGAGAAAATTTTAAACAGTAATAATCAGTAAAAACAAACGCGGTACTTCCGGAAGAAGAAAATTGAGCGAATGTTCTCATTACGTTTCATCTTTCCTGCTTGATAACACAGTAGTCCGCGTTTGCCCTGCAATCCCGTGAAAGCTTCTTAAACGCAACGTGGGACTACTTCATCACAGAGGAATGCGGGCAATTTTGTGAACGGTGTAATCATAAAAAAAAAACAACTGTTAGGCTCGTGTTCTCCTGCCATCAGCGGGACAAGGAAACATCATCGTAGCAAGATGGTCATTCTGAGCCACGATAAAATGTCTTCGCGTGTCGTTCTAGAGAACAACGGGGCGGTGCACGGGAAAGTTACGGATAATATTCTTCGTCGGTCTCCGGGAAAGAGGAAGTCGCGTGATCGTGAGGCTAGTCATCCAATCCTGTCGTCGCGCACTCTTCCGCATTCTGAAGAAAAACCAAAGAATCGAGTTGGATTTCAACGAAGTTGACTGGTCACCCGGGAAAAGGAAAATCCTTCAGGAAGGAGGCATTTCTATCCAAACCTGAACAAGAAGAATTCTCTCTCATGGCATTCGTTTATTTCCGCGTAATGTTGGCCGCAGTCGTCCTCGGAAAAACCAAAGAATCATACTCCACTGTGTGGACAACGCTTGTTGTCCTTTGTCACGTTGCTGAAGAAGTTTCTTTGCTCGGTGACGAGAGGAGGAAAAAAAGGAAGATGATGATGATAGAAAGAGAGAGAAAGAAATGGAACAACGGCGAAGTAAAGCAACGGAAGAGGTAAAGAGGAAACGGGTGGACTTAATGGATCCTTCGCGGTCGATGAAACATTGTACAAATGACCGCGACGGAGAGGTACGAAGATGATGAAACAAAAACCGCGGTCGAGAAAATTGGTAACCATCGACGTTCCTCTCGAAACCCTCTCGAAACATTCGACTCGCGAGACGAATTTCGTGGACGTGGACAGAAATGTAGAAGAGCAGATGATGCTTCGAGCTTGATGATGAACAGCTCGTGCCGGTGAGATGTTTTTTTCGAAAGCGATGAATGATTAGCCGCGAAGAAATTTTTGCAAAAAAAAAAAGGACAAATTATTAATTGATCGCTAATTCGATAGTGTGAAGAATCCGAGTTATTCGAGTCGCGCAAATAATTGTGAAGTGTTTATGGAAAATAATGTAAGTATTATTTATGAAACATATATAAAGATCTTTTTTTACATTATATCTACTAGAAGGCCCATTTGTAATGAAGTCGTTTCGAATTGTTACGAAGCTATCCTGAATTAATTAGAATTTATTTTGTTAATTATTAATTAATTTATTAATTATCAATTTATTTTGTATTTCTCGAACTTTGTAATCATATCATTTGACGTTACTACTGTTTTCTATAGACGCTTCACAAATGTGCACAATTGTCGAGTCTATATATTATTTTTTATGATACGTATAAATTCGCGAAAAATCCAAAACAAAGATCGCGACAAAGATTTGCTGATATTCGAACATTTATCATCGCATATAGATAGGTCGATCACCATAGGAATGCAAATTCCAGTCATATAAAATTCATCTAAATAGCCGTTGCATTTTTCCAGCGTTATAAAGACTCTAGAAATCGACATGACGAATGCGTGAAGAAAAAAAAAAGACATCGTCACTCCGCGCTTGCGAAAATTAAAACCGCCTCCGAACGCAATGCCGTCGAAATGCGTAGTAAAGAAACACTATTTAATATTGCAGAAAGATAATATTTCGAGATAAGCATTGGACTATCAATTGTGTACATAAATCAAGTAACATTTACGTTTCGACGCGCATTGCAGTTCGTGCGGTTGTAATTTTCGTGAGAGCTTTTGCGAACTTTCCGCATGATGGACGTAATAATGTGCAATGCAACGGCGATCAAGCCTATATGACAAAACAACACTCGGACGATCTGTCGGTCGGTTTTCAGTCCACGCTTTCGATAGCGACCGCTCGTTAACGTCCTCGCAAAATCCCCCTGACGGCGCATCTGCCAGTGCGCGCGATCATTAACGCGCATTAATTGTACACCATTGTAAATACCTGTATATAGTATAGAGACTCTCTGTGTGTGTTTTGCGTGTGTGTATGGAGCACAAGTAAAAAAGAGAGGCGCGAGACAGAGTAAAGAAGAGAAAATAAGAAGACGAAAAGAAGAAGAGAGCACGAGTCGGGTCACAGTCTAGTCGTTTCGCGTCGTTGTCGTAAGTATATATACATATACAAATATACATATTGTATTTAAAGAGAGAGAAAGAAAGAGAAAGAGAGAGAGAAGAAAAAGAGCCGCACATTCTCAAGAGAGCACACGCTTAGTGTAAATAGTCACACGCGAGACATATGTTCCTCACCTTTAATTTATCATCGTGTCATCGTGTCTTCGAAATCATATCGTGCGATTGCCGCCCAAGTGACTTGCGACCTAAACGATAACTGTGTCGACAATGGCCAGTATGCTCGATATGTTTAGCGTTCATTCGCGGCCTCTCCATGAGCCGTCTAGACTGGTATTTTCCCAGCGCGTTTAGCCGCAAACGTGATTGTTTGGTTTTCATCGAAAGAGGAACATTTATTTGGTATATCTTCGCTACATTAAACAATGAACAATTAAATTAATCAGCTACAAATTGATTTCACAATCTGGAGCCCTTTTGATCGTTACAACGATATAAATTTAGTAAAGCATTTATTTTTTTTTTATTTTTCTTACATAAGAGAGAATAGAATGTTTGATTTATTTATAGAATTATACTATAAGAAAGTAATATATCAAAGTAATATTGAGATTACGGAAGGGCTTGTCTTTGTTCACCTCGGAATATAGAAAGTCTTAACTTTGCCTGAGGCCTCATTTAGCGTTGAATGCGCGATGACTGATAAAGTTCAAAATCGAAAGCTAAACGCGGCGCTGAACAAAGTTCGAATACTGTGAGCTAAAGTCTGTACAGTAGTTTGGATAGTGTCGCGGTATGTGTCTCTCTAATATTTAGTTGTATAGGTTGTTCGTTTTGCGAGATAGCCCGACGCACTGCCTATTTTGTAATACGACTTAGCGCCGTGCGCGTCTTCGTTTCCTCAAAGTCCGTCGTTCAACACGACTTGTGTGTTATGTAAATTCCGTTAAACATTAATACCCACATTTTTCTATACTTTCTCGTGAAATGCCGGAAGGGAAAAAATGCGTTCGATTTCGCATATGTGTTCTAATTAATTAGCGATTACACTGTCATATTCCTAGCGTCGGCGTGCAAACTTATAATTCCGCGAAATCCTATATATTTATTTTTCGTAAAAAGAGGAAACCAGCTGTGTTGTCCACGAATCTCACATGTACGAAGCCCAGTTCTTTCCGATACTTTTTTTTAAATCTTTTTCTCGGCTCTGGGAAACCCCACGCGATGAGTGCCACGGGATGAAATGTGAAATCGTCAATTAGTCGACGACTAAAAATTATTTTCCTATATTTACGCGATTTAAGGTAGCGCGTTTAACGTTTAGGAGAGAAAAATCGAAACTCTGCCCGGTAGGTTCCTCATTATTTCAACGGGGATCAAACTAATGTATTATTATTTATATTGCACTATTTGTATAGTGTAATAATGCTAATATACCGATACCAAATAATACATAAGATTTAGTATGAAACAGTAATATATTATTATATTATTTTATTAATATTATTGTTAATACTATTGCTATCGCATTTTCGTGGCACCAAGGAAGAAAGCAATTTTTAATATTGGCGTGTGGCATGGCCTCAATGGCGTAAAGCGGAGAAGTAGTACTCGAAGGGAAGTAGAAGGAGCGCCAAGAGGACGCGAATCGAGCGCGAGCGAGAGATCAAACGAGAGTAATTAACGATGCTAGTCAATTAGTACCCGCGAAGGCAGCTAACGCCAGATCCTAGCTTAAGGTACGACGGCTATGTAAGACGCTTTAAGACGATGAAAGAAGGTCGAGATACCGATGACGCTGACGATGAAGGGTGACGCAAAGAAGGGAGAAAAGGAAGAGGTCGAGGGGTCTAAGAAGGTTTAAGGATTCGAGAACACTGAGAGAGTCAGAAGAGGACGCTGAAGAGCGCCCAAAAGGTGGTTGCTCAAAGAGTCGAGGAGACGAAAGAGAGCTTCGACGGTTGGCTTGCTGGCTTATATGTCAGTCGACAAGTGCGTACTTAGCGGAAGAATGCAAAAGGGGAGCAAAAGTGACATTCCTAACAGCGGGTGGTCGTATCGCACACGTGCACGGCTCTATGGATGCGGCAATTATGGTCGAAAATACCGCGCATACAGGAGTAATGCAAGCATTTCTAATCGCGGACGGACAAAAAATATATTTATTATTAATAAAACCTAGATCGTTTTTCATAAATTTTATTCGTACAATTTGATTGCGTTCGATATTCTTGAATATATGATAACTAAAAGAAAAGGATTAAAATAGATTAAGTCGGAATTAAATGCATCAATGTGCAGAAAAAAAACTTATTTAAGTAACTCTTATCGAATAAATTCACGTGAAACGAATTAAGGTTAAGAGAGTTTTAATCTTCTGTGCGCATAATTGCCGTTAAGTCAATAAACATTGCTTCTGTTATTATGCAAATAAATATAAATTATTAAACGCAGAGCAAAATTATTAAGTTTGTACCGATTAATCGAACGTGATTTTCATTATGTATGTATATACAGCCTTGTTAAATATTTAATTCGATTTGCTTCATAAATGCGGCAACGATTTGAGTTCTTTTGAAGTGGTCCATACCTTTCATAATGCTCGATCGATTCGAGCTTCCGTTAATTACCATCGTTGTTAACGATAATTTATGCATTGATGAAATACAGCAGCAGTCAAAAAGAGCCGCTTTCCCCAGGAAAATCGAACAGGTGTCGATCCACTAGTTATTACCGTCCAACGGGAAAACGTATAATTTAGAGACTTCATACAACATTTATGGTGTATGATTTCCATTTTATTAATCCACGTCGGGTTAAATGACGATGCCAAAGAGCACGCGCGGCACATAATTATTTACACACTCGTAACTCGAATGTGAGAATGAATTATATGTCGTCCGAAATCCCTCGTAAATGACCCGCGTGATATGTATACTTAAATACCTCGAGATGGTGCTTTGTCAGTTATACAGCGACGTGGATTGAAACCGCGTGAAGAGAAAACACGTGCGTCTAAGTGACCCTTGCACGGAAATTGCTATTACATCGACACTATTTTGTTACCTCGGTAAAAGAGAAGATTACCTCGAAATTTTTTTCAACATCCGAGCGATATTCGAGATGTTTTCATGAACGCTCTCATTTATGAACGGGCCTCAACGAACAAACGCTCAAAGTCGTCTCGAAATCGAATTTTCTTATCAGCACACATCTGTCACCCTTCCAAAAGCGTCATCGGATTTCCGGTCCTGGTGTCCAGTGAGCCCGAAAGAAACGAGAAAAACAAACACCGGGAAACGGCATCTCGCTCGAAGTTATCTGGACTTTAATTTACGCTCTGGCACTCGATCCGCGCCCGAAAGCTCGAGCTTAGGTCACTATATCTTTTTTTGTTTTTCTTTTTATTTTATTTAAAAGAGGGCGGTGCGAACTCCGCCCAAAGTATGTACGAATTGCGTGTGCGTCCATGCGTGTTAATATTTGAATCAAATGGATATGCGCGAATATTATGTTAGGTTTGTCCGCAACGATCGAGGATCGTGAAGTCTACGATGGAGCGCAATGATTAAACTCATTAGCTTAATTCGTATGTATTTGTTCCTACTTTAGTTAATTTTTGTATAACTCTGTGATGTGTATTTAAATGAGTGTAAGGCAAAATTACGTTGCTGTCGATTCTTTTATATATGTATGTTTATCTTTCTCAGAGCTATGTAGAGAGAGAAATTTCATAGTATATATCTTTCTCTATAGAAAATTTGTTTAATACGAAACTATTCCGTAGGAAAATTCTCTCTTTGCCAGCCGCTTTTTTACAGTATAGTTTCGTTAAAAAATAAGCCAATGAGTCAAATGTGTTGAACTTATCACGATCCAGATATGTGAAACGGGTATGTTTATATGAATCTGTTATGTATCGATATACGTCAATCGAAACGATCGCATAATAATTTAATAATTAATTTATTATTGTATTGTATATAAATATACAGATGTTGTTATAATTTAATTAACGTGAAAGGGCGCGTAAGTCGTGTACAAAGTGGACCGAGAGTGCGTTAAGAACCGAAATATTGTGTCGGATTTTAATATATTTCGTTTTTTTGCGCCGTGGTATCGAATAGCTGAAGCGATACATAACGAGTCCAGCGGAAAGCGGCGCGTGTTTTATCCCGTACCGTTTTTTTTTTTAGTTCCCTGACTATGCGATCTTCGATCGAATGATTAAGCGATCGACTATAAGCGTGATCCGTTAATTTTTATATTGTGCGTGTCACTAAGTAAGTGTCACTGTCGTTAAGTATTATTTATTGGTGAAAGTGGAGGTCGGGGCCGTACGCGCCCGTTCGCGGAGAAACCTCCCAGTCTGTCTGTTCGTCATTTCGTTTTATTTTTAATTAGCTCTCTTAATACAGCAAAGGCGCGCCGACGCATCACAGATGCACCTGCGACCCCGGCAACACCTGCGACGGTCGACATTTCGGCGAGACCGGCGTTTGCTTGGGATATTTTCTAAAATTTCATCATTAACTCGCAACCATATTATTAGCACTAAACTTATATTAATTTTGCGAACGCGTGCAAAATATTAAATGTCGTACGAATCTTCCTAATTAGTCCTATGCAACATAGAACAATTATTACGAACGGAGAATATATATAGTTGATACCGTTCAGCAAAGATATTTTACATTTACGAATAAGTTACCATTGGTTTTATCGACTTTTTGTATGCGATTTTAGGTAATAAATGAAAAATGCAACCACTGTAATTGATTATAAAGTTACCCGAGTCAAAAATACGAGTATGTAAACTTAAATTAGTGAATTAATTAAAACAATTGTCAGAGAAACTTGCGTTCGAACGATGAATACGATTTAATGTGAAACTGCAAACAATTTTATGTAAATATATTCGAGCAAGTAATGGTCGCGCAATTTCTGTTCTGCAACTAAACTTTGAGAGAGGAGAGAGATGCCCGATTACGATAACAATACAAATCCAAAGACGCGCAAGACGGACTACATGAATACACAACTAATTTAGTAATAAAATAGTAACGTTGATAATTTATATTATATACGAACAGTCACAACTATACACAAGCCAAAGAGGTGGAACTAGTAAAGAAGAGACAGAGAGACAAACAAAAAGAGAGCGTATGTATGTGTGTGAGAGGAAAAAAAATGTTCAAGCATTTAACATTAATTGTCTTCATCGGACGTCA
Source organism: Cyphomyrmex costatus (assembly GCF_001594065.2). Taxonomy (NCBI): domain Eukaryota; kingdom Metazoa; phylum Arthropoda; class Insecta; order Hymenoptera; family Formicidae; genus Cyphomyrmex; species Cyphomyrmex costatus. The sequence continues at coordinate 1,754,828 of NW_017275130.1, forward strand.
TTATTCATCAAAGCATCGCCATTGTCATTTTTCATCTTTTATCATTGTCAATAAATTAATTAATTATTCTTATAATTGTCATTATTGTATCATTATATATATAAATATATATATATATTGTACAAAACGTGATAACTACGAATCCTCGCTTAGATAATTCGCATAGTAATTTTCTGTACACATTCGCCGCGGCAGAAGAAAAATACAATGATATTTAAAAGACTCAATTGATATTATTTTTTTATACCTATGACCAAATAGAGCGAATTTTGTCATACAAATCTAGAACTAGATTGCAAACTACGAAAATTACACGTTCTTTAGTAATAACATAAAAAGAAGATAAAAATTCGTCTACTTTTTTAAACATCTGTATCTCAACAGTAACGATTCTATGAAAATATATGTCAATTTGTTACTGTTGAAATAAAGATCTTTAAATATCAGACAATTTTTTGGTGTTTCCGACATTTCTTATCCTTTCTTCACTTAATTGTTATTTTTAAATCTTTTAAAATGTAAATAATAAATTTGTACAGACTGTAGCATTTTTTTTTTTTTAATTAACATTTTATATATGTATGTGAAATTTAATTTAATGAAAATTTTATTTTCTTGATTTGCAATTAGATAAAGCGCGATCGATATTGTATATTATTATAATTAAATAAAAGTTATTATAATATATTTTGTCGATATTAATGATTATTGTGTCTCTTAAAATAACATCTGGTGTATCATTAAAAAAAAAAAGGATAGTATGTTCCGTCATTAACTGCAAATACTGAAAATGTATAATTTACGTTACGTATATTATAGATATTTCTTACTAATAGTGTGTATACCGGAATACGTATGTGAAAACATACACTAGTGAAAAGTAGAAATCTACCTTGCGCACTGCGTTATCGCCGGTCGATTCAATTATTCAGGATGGTATATGTATACATTTTGAGACTTGTAGCAGATACAGAAGATTCGTACCATAAACGAATAGAACTTATGTTTGTCGACAACTCATGTCCATTTTTATCAATACAATATAAACTTTAATCAGTAAATTAAAGTTTAATTAAGATTTAACTTACTTTTTATTTACTTTTTTTAGTTCTGATTTAGAAAAAAATAATTTTTTAATCAATTTAAAAAGTTATAGAATTTTATTATTTCTTTCTTTTATTTATATATTATGAGAATGGCTATGACATCAGTAACTTTAAACACCGACAAGATATTATCAAAGATACCAAGAAAGACCAATAGAAAAGAAAAGCCCGAGAATGAACGTGCCTGCGTTTTCAATGGTGCCCCTCTACTGGCGGCTTTATGTGCACAAAGCGTATATATATAGAACTATAAAATCACGAATGTTTCCGGCGGGTAACACATCTACGATCTTCAACCTTGTTCCGTGTTATACGTACATTGTTTAGTTCTATTCCGTATTATGATCACAAAATATAATTGCGCAGCAATGTATAGTATTATAGAAATAGTAACTAAAAGTAATTTAAATCATAAAATATTAAAATGAAAAAAAATCGTCCAGCACATTAATAGTATTTCTATGCAATATAAATAATAAAAAAAATATAACGAAATCAAATATAATATAATTTATTATTATTGAATATTACGATTTATAGATATATGTTTATATGTATTTAAGATACGAAAATGTTCGATATGACTTTTATTTAAAGTTGCATTAACTGATCATGCAAGATCTCTTACCGACGAATCGGAATATACTTCCAGCGCCATGTAAAGTGAAACTTTGTGATCTGCTGTGATGGTACAATCCTCAGGGACTATCTGTGAGTACGGAATTAACCGAAATACGTATCCAAGTTTATCCTATCTAAAGGTAAGTATAATTAGACTATCAGCTAGTCTCTTGGCGGTATAAATAAATGAAGAGACATGCATATTTTAATTATTCATATCTACTTAGAAACATGGGAAATTAATACTAATTATGTAGTTGACTAGTACTATTCATTATATAGTTGAAATTCAACTTTACTCAAACTACATAAAAATTTCAAAAGTTAAATTTTTTAAATCAAGCTAACAAGTTTTTATACAATTTTTTGATTATCTAATATTACTGCATTTTATATTTAATTATATAAATCTAAAATAAAATTTGTTATCGTAATATTTTTCTGAGAATATATAAGTGGAGATAACAAAACGGAAGGATTTGTACAAAATAAGTAAAAAAAAAAGTAGAATAATTTTTTTATTTGAGGCTCTTTGTTGTAAATTCTCTCTTTTAATAAAATTAATAAAATTTAATTATTTATTATATTTTCTTTAATCTTGCCACTCGCAAAGCTATATTATGTGGAAAGATTTTGTAAACATGATACCGTTTACAGTATTTTTTTCACGAATCGTATCTTTATCAAGTGCACGCATATTATTTTTCAAACATGATTTCTCCGAAAAACCTCGCACAAAAAAGTTTATTTTACACTTTTGATTTATTTTTGTATAAAAAATCACGTTCTCTCTGATTATATGTTTGTCTCCATCTTGTATATGCAGATTGGACGTAGTATAAAGAATTTTTAATACTATAATAACTAAATAATACATGATTTATGTAAGATTAACGTTTATTCATAAATGTACAGAGACTGCCAGCCAAATTTATATCAATAAATACACGTACACAATTAATTACTCTCTTCAATAATACAAATTAAACAAAGTATAAAATTATTGAATTTCTTCGATACGATGAGTGCAGAAAAGGCGTAGCGACGAGACACGTTTGTTCACTTAATAATCTAGCAATACATTTTCATATTTTAAACTTTTATAAGTACAATCGCAGTAAATAGATACATTTTTATGCAAATATATCACGTTATGTTAAAGTCACAGCATCGAATATATATAAATATAGGTAAGTTCAACTAGTCGCTGTACACAATAAAAACTTGTCATTAATTGATCATAATTTATTGATTCTACACTTTCGTTTTGTTGGAGAGACTTTTACGTCGTGTTTCTAAAAATTTCATTATAATTATTAGAACAGTAAATTAAATTTATCGTTGATATCCTCTATAAATCGGTTTTTTCTTATTTTATATAGTTTATATATATATATACATATATATATAAAACGATGAGAAAAAACTAAGGATACAAGAGCTTTACATGGTCATGGAAATTCAATATAAATCATACAAAAATTGGCAGTGAGATGTATAAATTTTAATAAAAGAAAACCCATAAGAATAGATTACAAAATTCTAATGAGCTTTTGTTTCGAGTAACACTTACAATTAGTCAAAAACTAAAATTGTATTTTACTGTAAAATATAATTATAATAAGATATCTCATTCTTAAATTTTAGACGTTGTTTACAGAAACATCATGAAATGTTTTTTTGTTATGGTCTAACACATATAAAGAATTCTCTATGATTATCCGAGAAGAATCGTCCGCGTCCCTATATTTGGCACGTGTCTCGTCGGTTTCGCGACGGGAAGTACAGAAGAAAAGTGAGTGCTGATATGACGCTGATGGACGATCGCGTGATCACCACGTAGGTGTCGGCTGACCGCGATCGCTTTAAAGGCGAATCCCGCGGTTGGTGCTGGCCACGTAGTTGAGCAACTCCTCAGAGTCCTCGCAGACGAACGGTTTCTCATGGTAACACGCGACGTCGTGCCAGGCAATGCCATCGTTGTAAACGTTGTTTAGGACGGACAAGCAGGATTCGTTGGTACCGTTGATGTCATACTCGGCATTATCCGGCTGCCTCACTTTCTTGTGGCCAGTCTGCGACCATGGATTGAAACCCCAACCGTTTGGCACTTGATTGGTGGGTGCCATCTTCTCGCGATTTGCCGACCAGAACCAACCGAACAAAGACTTGGGTTCGAGGTCGCGTCGGTTCTCGCAGCCCTTGAAGTCGCAGAGACGTCCAGACGTCCAGATGTAAGGAATATCATCTAAGGGGAAAAATAGATTTTACGTGAAACTGATTACTTGTCAGAAATAGACTGCAAACATTCGATGTAGATTTGGTAATCATTAAATTAGAAATTTTATTTATTTTGCCTACACATATAATTCAATAAAGTTTGTTTAATCAAAGTTAGCTTTGAACTATTCAGTAAATAGCTATATTATTACACAGCTATTATATTATTAAACATAATATTCGAACACACTCTCGTAATAACTTTTATTACTAAAAATACTACTGGTAAGAATTTTTTAGATATAACAGATACTCTGTGATTTATAATTTCTTATTAAATCAAAGCATGATTATAGAGAAATCACCCCAAACTGTAAATCAATATACTGCGGGTGTAAAAGGTCTACCAAGCGTATAATTAAACGAGAAGGCTGGTCACGTAGTATTCTTAAGCGAAATCAACTCGGTACCATCTTACTTTCGCCGGACTGTAAAAAGATTCATGCACCGCGTGATGCTGTTATATAAAAAGATGAGAGTCTCTAGCCTCAACCCACTTCAAGACCCCCGCATTACCTTGAAAACTGTCGTTACACTCACCGACTAGCCTCCCACGATTCTCCATCGTGATGAATATCGTTCATGATGAGCAGGTATCATCACAATTATGATAATTGCGGTTAGAGGCGACAGTGAAATCCGACAAATGTTCCGGCAATTTATATTAATTCTTGGTTACTAGTTATTCAATTTCTAATCCATATGATTGATATTGCGGTTTTTAAATTTTCTAAATTATTGATGAATTATTTATTTTTCGATTAATTATTTCTGTCTCAATTGTTAAAGTAATAAGTTATCTACGTCATTAGATGAACCTTTATGCGTCTTTATATAGAAAAAGATGAAAAATAAGTTAAATATCATATGATAGTTTAATTTATAAAAAAATTTTCTTTAACGGTCGGATATAACAATTACAACTTGCATCATTCAAGTTCAACAAAACATTTTAAAGGAAAACGAGGAAGAAGCTTCGTACTAATAAAAGTAAAAGCTAAGTCGTGTAAAACCCTTCGATTAATTGCACTTTCGGTTCTCGAATGCGCTTAAACGCATCGCGTTGCAGCCAAAAGGTCGTAATGAAAAGAAGGAAAGGATAAAGGGGAAGCATCGTCGTTAATCATCCGAATCGAAGACGCGATGATGTTCCACGTCGGGCTGCTTATTTCGAAATACTGCCGAATGATTATCTCGCATGGAAAGTTGCCGTGGTAAATCGCTGTGTCGTTGTCGATATTTACGACTCGCTACTATCGTCACCACGGCTGTACGCCGTGTGAAAACTTTCTAAGGCTATTCTATCAAAAGGACCAGTGGATTTACCCTTCTCGAGTGAATTCAAGAATTCGTACTCCCCTACTCGTGTTTGACAAGTTGCAATGCGTTAATAAATGATAGGTGAAATAAGAACTAGATCCAAGCGTGTTTGTTATCGATCGAGAGGTGTAATTAGAAGAAAATGATATTCTATTAGATATTTATAGGTCAAATTATAATAATTATGCAGTTTCTAGAAATCAATGCATGTACATCATTTAATACGTAAATTAGTCTCCCCATTATAATGATAGATTTAACTGATTATGAAGCAATACATACAGATTGCAAACTTAAGAATTTCTCATCGTGAATAAAATATTTTTCAAATTAAATAAATAATAAAGCGTACACGTCAAGACTAGATATTGTTGGCTAATTATAAGAATATTTTTTATGTAAATTTGAAATGTATGCATCTTCCAGTTATATTAAATAAACTATGCGTCGATTACTGTCAAACTTGCAATGTAATCACAAACTAAAATAATAAATTTAATCGATCGTCAATTTGATAATAATAATAAAATATTTGATAATAATAAAACATTTTTTCTTTCAACAAAGCTGCTTACTAAAATTCCTTTAACTGCAAATACGACCTCATGCCGCGCTTTCCTTTGTTCACAAACAAAACGAAGCCGCTGTTACTTTGTCCTTCGATCATGCATTGATCTCTAATTTGCAATGTGGAACAGTAAGAATGATTCACAAAGGAGCGACGCGCGTGTATATATACGTCGGCATGTTTCATGAGAGTTTGATCGTTGCAAGATAAGTTATACTTACTCTGCTGAATGAGCCTAAAGATCATATTGTTTTCTTCTTGAGTTTCCATCGAAATGAGATCCATGCAGTATTCCCTGCAAACATTTCTAGCGTCTAACCAATCCACCTTCTGATTAGCATGGGCCGGTACATGCCCGCTGTAGAAATAGTTGTGTCCTCGGAAGTTAAACTGCTTCGGCCCTGTAAAGTGTTTTATTATATTAAATCGTTTTATTTCTATTTCTGTAAAACACTCTATAATTTTCTTAAATTACTTATTAATAATTAAAGTGTACACAGAAAGAATGGTTTTGCTAAAGTATCTAAAAATTTAATCAGACACTCTCTAAATTCTCTGAAATATCACTCTAAAGAATAAAAATTCAGCCAGTTTTGAAAAAGGGTGGTTCGGTTTTCAATTTTCACTCTTCCAAATGACATTTACTCTAAAAATTTTTTAAAAGTACAGATCCAAATGATTTTGTTAAGCTATCAAAATAATTATGTAGAACGTTTGAGCTAATGTTGCTAGTTATCAAATTTTTTTACGTCATGCTTGAACTATTTATACATAGTTATTTTGTCAGTTTAATTAAATTATTTTTAGTTATATCACTTAGATATATCAGCAAAATCGTTTTACTGTATGTTATGTACATTATTTCTGTTTCCAACAGAAGGTGAGATTCAAGAGTGGATAAGAATCTGAAGTAGCGTTGTATCGTGTCTATAAATGTGAAGAGTATTAGCTTCCCTATTATCAGCGTATTATTTATGGAGATGTCATTCGAGGCTTTACAGAAAGAATGGTAAATCAACGATTATATCAGATCTCGCAATTGCGCCTTTCTTTCCTGTTAACAGATTCTCGATTTAATCGGTAGTTAATAGTTCATGGGTCAAACAGCTGTTGCGATAGAGTAATCCGCAGATCTATACTTTCCGCGATCGAATGTGTCTGGCCAAAGTCGATCGACTCCACTTGGCCGCAATAAGATTTGTTCTATCTACTTGAAAAATCGAAAGATTCTTACAGAAAAATGTCCTTTTCAGAGTTTCTCATCAACTATCAATGATCCTTAAATAATTAACCTCATCGAGCGCGTATAATAGCATATCAAATAATTTTTTCTTGCATTTCGTATTTTTAGTCTATACATTTATTAGTAGAACATATTTAGTGTAAATTATATTTTGTACATACAGAGAAGAACGAAGTTGCTAAAGTATTATATTTAAAAATTTAGCTACATATAGATCTGAAAATAATTTTGTGAGATTATTAAAAATTTATGTGGAACTCTTAAGTGTTGATGACATTGCAACAAAAAGTTTTAACGTTTTGGCAATCCGTTTGAACATTCTATAATACATAATTGTTTTGGCAAAATTATTTTCAGATCTGTATCTAGCCAAATTTTTAGATACTTCAACAATTGTTTCTTTATGTGAATTTAAAAAACAAAACTTAGATGTTTAAATTTTTTTTAGAAACAGACTATAGATACGTAAATGTCAAGAAAGGATGTCAAAACAACAAACGAAAATATATTTCTCCATCAATGTTGCTTCCAAAATATATATGTGACGTATACTAAAGAAAGCAATTTATAAAGTAATAAAAAACACAATTTACACAATATTTTCCCATAAATTCAGAAAACTGGCAGACAAAATATTTCTCTGAGTTACAAAAAAAATGCTTACTAACTTTGAAAGATTTTCCACGATTTTATGCATAGTATTTGCCTTCGTTGCTGTCGCATTGACGCGGTCCGTTATTTCTCTCGTTCATTTCGCAATTTTCTTAGAGTTCTTGGCGTTTTCCACCAAACGTTACCAAGCACATGTTTCGTCCAGCGTCGGGACCGCTAAATAGCGCGTTGTTTTATTCCGCGGGCAGGGAATCTGTAATCGACAGCAGCACAGCGGCAGCGCGTCATTATCATCCGCTTTAAATGTCAACAGTCTTACACTTTTTCCCGGTATTTATGCAGGTATGCCTCTCCCCGTCGACGATTTACGACGTGTGTCTCATTATGAGCGCCGCATTACGAAACGTATACGTGCACATGTATTATCGGGCTGCGTTACAAGGAGCATCTCTCTTTCTTTCTTTTTCTCTCCTTCGCGCTGTGACATAACGTTTTATATTCCGTTGCGTGTACTATCCCCTCGCCGCGCTTTTTCTTCATCTTCTTCATCCTCTTTTTCGAGCCGACTTTTCGAGCGACTTCTCCATTCGTCGTGACATTCGTAACATTTCGTCGTTTATTACGACAACGCCGATGTCGTGCGATTTCATGTCCAGTTTTAAATGTCTGAGAGACACACTTCAGACATCTCTTCAAATGTGTTTTCGAGAAAAGGTTCAAGAGAGAGAGAGAGATATTTCAAAAATTTAAAAAGATTTAAAATGTTCAATGTGTAGCCCACTTCGTTAATAAAGACGTTCTAATGAACGATAAGATAGGTACTCAAAAAATTTTGAAATTATAATATATTATAATATATTATATTTTGTCAGAGTATATTATAATAAAAATTAATATATTATATATAAATATATTATATACATATATACAGTATAAAGAAATAATTATTTGCGCAAAATTAGATAAGTCACTATAATTGTCAACATTGAATATTTGAAGAATATTTCAAAATATTCTTGGATACACATTATAATATGAAACAACATTTCTTCTTTTTTCATTCAGAGAAACAACAAATATATATGCAAATATTTAATGCTGATTGAAATGACTGGATTTATATGATATCTTCTTTTTTGGCAACTTGTCTGCTACGGCCGCGGCGCTGTGTTAATTGAAATTTATTACACGACGTTATATGTGTATTATGTAAGAGATAGCCATCAAATTTGAATAAAACGATTGAGTCGATTGTATCTTCAAGCATCGGCACCCTTTACATTTTACTGCTCGCGTGTCCTTGCCCACGTATGTTTTCAGTCAATTGATGATTTCGCCTGGTATTCGCAAGATATTCAACACGCTAATGTCAAAGGTCGATAACGTTGATGGCAATTTTACAAGCAACCGCTATTTTTTGTACCTGTTTTGTACCGTTATAATTTAACAAACGGTCATTCCTATTGTCGTTTTTGGTCATTCTTATTGCAATCTCGGTCTATTTATAACAGTCCACAGAAGAACTCAGGATATTTTATCTCTTTCGAAAAGCAATTATAGTTTTATGTAGCTGCACGGTAATAATTTGAACTCTTTTGCAAAATGAGTATTGATTTCTAATAATTAGATTTTAAGCCATTAATGTTTGATAAAATATCAAGTAAAAAGAAATAAGTGATTATTACATTTTTTACTGAAAAAAATAATAATTTAGATATCTTGCTTCTTTTGTTTCATATACCTAGTTGTATACAATAATAATTTAAAAAAACTTTCGTAATAGTAAGATTTCTAATAATCACATTTTATTGTTGTAATTTCTGATAAAATAACAAACAAAAAACAATAAGTATGACGCAATTGATACTTTTATCGGAAAAAGCAATACTTTAAACTTTAATTGGAATATCTTTGAACAAAGTTTCTTTGCGAATGAATCGTGCTAGCCACCCAAGCGTTCAATTCGAGATTCCGCCGTGGAAAGGCAATTGTATTGCGTGTATCGAGGAAGAAGAAAGACTGTCTGTCAGGATTTACGACATAGGACAAAGTCGTGATTCCCGTTGTCAGTATAAATTTAACGAAGACTTCGCATCTATGGAAGATAAGGATTTTATATCCCAGTCGCGTCATTCTCCCGCTCGCGGCGTTTGATACATGGGACTTGAATCAAATCGAATATTTCGTAACACAAGCGCTCTGATTATAAACGATTTCTCTATAGCATTTTATTATGATGTTTGAATGTTGCTTAAAAATAATAATAGTTTCTTAAAATCATAAGTTAAACATGTTATAAAATAAGAAATTCTTAAATGAACTTTCAAAATAATAATTTTGTATTAAATAAAATAAGTTTATTTAATACGAATATTTCCTTATTAATATTTTTAATTCTAATAATAATTCACACACATATACATGAAATGTTTTAAAATTCTTGAATTTATAATTTCGATGAAATAAATAGATAAGTAATTGAATTAAACTTTGGTTTTTTAAGCATGATGTATTTCTCATATTTTTATTCTCTTTTAAAATGTGTAAATTTGTATTAACTTCTTTATCTTGTTTTATATACAAATTATTGATTTGTTCATTTAAATTAGATCTTTCATTTTTACGCGATCATAATACCAGTGATGCTGTATAATTTTTATTTCCGCATCTGATAATAGATAAATCGTCTGATAATAGATAAATCTATACCGATAATGAATTTTAGCCGATACTGAAATATGAACAGATATCGATGTCGATGATAGTTTCTCAGGAAAATTGATGACGAAAAAGTGATGTCTGCCGTCTCGTGAATATTAAGAGCTCTATTAAATAATCGTAAAATATAACGACACGTCGCGTTACTTCTGATTAATGGATAGATGCTTGATTTTCAAAGACTATCTCATTAAAGTAATATTCGACTAGCCCCAAAGTAGGATATTTATAAATAAAACGAAAAACACTACGTAAGTAAGTGTTTACCGTGGTATTACAGCCGTACCTAGAAAGTAATTTACGCTTCCATTGATCGGAGTCACGTGAGGCGATTTCAATGTGTTAAATAGACGAGCCAATCACGTGTGGAACTGACACTATGCGCCTTGATTATGCATCGAACGGAAATCGACATGTAAATATTATAAAACCATGTGCCGTCATCACAGCTATTCTCGTCTAGATCGATAATCTACGTTGTGAATCTTGTGATATACTCGTATGTTGCAGTAATATGATTGCTTAATACCTGTTCATTGTTACACGGAAAGAATGATTTTGTTGAAATATCTAAAAATTTAGATACAGATCTGAAAATAATTTTATTAGATCATCAAAATAATTACGTAGAAAACTCAAATGTGGTAAGCAATGCTACAAAAAAGAAATTGTATTCTAGATAATTATTTTTTTAGCTAAATAAAATTACTTTCAGATCTAGCTGAATTTTTAGATATTCCAGCAAATTTCGTTTTTTCCGTATATCAATGTAATATATAAACTACACACTTACATATTATAATACATAATATATATAACAACATGATAGTATACAGATCGTAATATGCTTTTTCTTCGTATATAGTCATAGAAATTTCAGATTTATAAAAATATGAATGTCATGTATGAATGTTAATACGTACAAGATTAGATGCGTATTATTAAAAGAATACAGAGAATGACTATGCGTGATTATATCATCATTAAATGTGGTGGATTTCTTTTTCTTTGCTTACATGCAACGGCATTCGCGTGCATCGAACGAAAAAAACGTTCACCTCTTGTCGAGCCATCGCAATTTACGTTCGTTATATCAGCATCGATTATACATTTATGCTCCTGGTGTGTCTCACGCGTTTGTGTCAAGGAACTCGTAATGATAATCGCTTTAATCGTGCTATTGTTCACCGCGCGAGAATTATAGCGCAGACTCTAACGTATTTGATGATCAAACAATATATATATGTATATGCATTAACTGATATTTAAAGTGTCACATAAAAATCAACAAAAGGTCAAAATTTTTATTTTGAATCTTAATGTCAATAAACAGTCAAATTTTGTAACCAAGAATCATCATTGTTACTTTTATGACGTCAAAATAAAGTTTTTTTATTTTTCACTGATTTGAGATGTGTTCCTTGAATGACATTAATAGAAATATTAAATGTTTAGAATCAATATAAAGTTGTAATTGTTTTTATATAGTAACGTTAATTATTATTTAAACTTTTCTTATACATAAACTATATATATTATAAAGATTTTTTAATATTCTAGCAAATTTTCAGTTTAAAAGAAAAACACATTAAAGAGCAAAACCTATAAACGTTTAGGATTGTTGCTACATGTAATATTGCTACTTTTTATGCATAGATGACAATTAAAATTCCATATTTACTTAAGATAATATTTCGACAAAGTGTCTGCAACTTCTTTGAAAGACTTCAGTTAAGAACTATCGATCATGATATCGAAACAAGTGACTTTTCTGAAGTCACACTTATCATCCAAAAATAGCGATCTTGTATAGTATTTTAAGACTATAAGAGCAAACGGTTATTTTCTACGATAAAATATACTTTCCTTGATTACATACTGGGTCCATTTGGGACAAAGAGAAAGCTGATTCAGTAACGCGACAGTGCGCCTCCGATGTATTTCGACAGCACAATTTACTTCCGACATTGCTACCGAACGATTTAATCTACTATAGAACAAATCGGCTCTTCGGAGAAAAGTATGTTTAATTGACGTTATTTTTTATAATGGAAATGCTCTAGACGCGAGTGCGTCGCTTAATAAGCGACGTAATAAACGTACATTAATGAGCAAGCTTCGCTTGTAAAATGCGGATGTTGCTACAATCGCAGTTGATCTCTGCTAATTGTCACGTAAGAAGATATTAATCGTGTCGTTCTCCGTGTGTAAAATCCATGAGTCGCGTGTTTCGCAGACTCTTGGAAATGACATGCACCATAGTCAAGACACATTACGTCGTGATAAAAATAGATAAACGTTCGAAAGCGCATTTCTTTTCAGAGAAAAGCAATTTTCGTTATTATTTTTGTATAAAAATAGTAAAATACAAACAGTGTGAGATATATACGTAATAGCAACAAAATTTTAATTAATATATAATCTGAGGATTGTTTCTGTTCGTTACAAAATATAGTGTGAAATATGTATATACATATTGAATATGAGGTTAATTAATGAATAATCCGATACGCGGAAAGAACGGTTTTATTAAAGTCTAAAAAGCTTGAATTTAAAAATTTATTAGATACAAATTAGTTAGATGCAAATCTGAAAAATTTGTTGACCATCAAAATATTTATATAGAGCACTTAAGCATGTCTTGATATTTTAGCAATCAGTTTAAACATCTTACATAATTATTTTAATAGTTCAACAAAATTTTTAGATTTATATACAGTATAACTAAATTTTTTAATACTTCAGCAAAACGTTCTTTTTGTATATAATTTAATATATTCGTTAATACTGAATTAAAGTACAATTAATATATGTGACTAGGACATGTAGCGCAAAAGTCTTACGTGTACGGTTTGTGTCTAGATTTTATTACGTCAGTTAGTATTGATCATAATTAATTATATTGTTTCTTATAGTTCGTAATATATGTAATAAAACAAATACTCAATTATAGTAACGATGATATCGTTCCTTAATTGGAATTCCCTAATGGACGCTGCTCCACGAGTGAATTTGTCGGGAGTCAGTTTCTCGTTCGCGAACGAGATCAGTGGGTCGACGGCAAGTCGTGAATAAACAACATTCGAGCGTGGAGGCGAAGGAAAAGGAAACTCGTGGCTCTCCGCACGAGCTGCCAAGCGAAGGTGAAACTTTTTCTCTTTGCACACGACGCGACGGGTCAATGGGTCCTGGCACGGCTTGTCTTGCATGGGGATAACGGTTTTCCCCATGCTCTTCTCTCTCAATTTATCGTGAATGTTGGTACTCACGAAAAGAAACTAACGATTATTATCCAGTAATATTTTCCAACAAGGACAATTAGAAATGCTTACTTTGGTATGTGTCGAAAGTTACATATTTTATAAAATATATTTATAATTCAAATTTGATATTATTTTTTAATGTTTGGAAACTCAATTAAAAACAAAGATATAAATCAATTCATATCTATTTTTTTTTTTTTTATCGAATTATGTATTCTAAGTAAAGTTTCAAAGTATGCAGATAAAATTGATCAAAAACGAACATATTTCTTTGCTCTATAAAGATTTCGGTTGTCACTCAAAAATTACTACAATGTCCGATACAGGCATGTCGTGTTATGAAAAGTTTTACGAACGAATCATGCTTGGCTGTTACACGTGTAAGCGACATACGAAGGGATAATCTCCGAAGAGCGTTGTTGTCCGATTTCGTAAGCAGTTCCTGACATTTTCGTGGCGATGTAGCGCCGGCCTTTTGTAGAGTTGTCAGTCAGTCAATCTCACGACGAGTAAGATTGCAACAGCTGATCGGTCAGCCGCACTGTCATAAGGCGATTTAACGGCGATTTGTTAGCAACTGTCTTTTATTCGGCGTCAATGATTACGCAATTGTTATTAACGGCGGTATAATACGTCGATTAACCTTATGCGATTGTCTGCCTCAATTTTTTTTCTCTCCGAGCTTGCGAAATTATCGGATGTTCTTATCACGCTTTCGAGTTCAACGTGAGGTCGTATAAGGATTCATACTTGTAAGATGAAGATGTTGCTATATAAAACGGACAGTAGCATCTTATGCAAGCTGTATGCGGAATTTCATTTAAAATTAACCCTTACTACATACGATAAATATTTACTAATTTAATTTTTAATACTTTTTCAAGTTTACAAAAATTATTAAATGATTCTTACGTTTTAACTTCTTTAAAAAGATCATTTGTAAAAAAGGAAAGAATAAAGACCATTATTTAGCCAGGTGCTCCGAATATTTTAAAGAAATGCGGAGGACACGAATGATCTAATCATATATAAATGTTAATTAAATTATTTAATTTGTGATATAATTACATACTATTTATTTAATTATTACTTGATAATTATATGTTATATTTTTTGAACATGGCCGAAGACATTATCGCGTCTCCTGATTATGTATTAATGCTTTAAAGGTTTAAAGGCTACGTTCAACGTGTAAAACAAGAAAACTATCCCTGCAATATATTAAGTGCAAATTACTATTACCAGCCAAAGATCATCCGTGCACTATCGCGTGTTCTTGTTAACAAGTGATCATAGAATAAGTATAGCTTGCAAGCTATCTTTACATTTTTCTTTGTACTTAGCAATATATTGCAATGCCCTACGAGACCACACGTATCGATTTGACACACAAGATTTTCACTTCGCGCCAGACTCGACAGGAAAATTCGAAAATTGTATAAAATTACCGCAACTAACAGCCTCCACTGTAATTACAATATGCGCGAGAGTAATGTGGTAAAGCATGCGGACGCTTAATCGCGTATCTTCACCGTAATAGCACCATCGGACACCGGCTTAATAGGCCGATGGGTATTATATAATATCCACGGCCGATACTTGTTCACATGTTACTCAACAAGCGTGTCATTACCGCTTGCTTTAAGAGTCTAAGACATACACGCACACATTACATTTTCTATTGTGTTATTAACTTTATTAGTTTCATTCTTTTAAGTTTATAAAAATTAATCACTATCGTTTCGTTAATCCTTTATCTTAATTGGATGGGCAGATCTGACAAAAAGATTTTGACACAAGATCTATATCCGACATCGATGAATATATGAGATGCAATGACGCGAATACAAATAAACTATTATTCATATATGGTGAATCTTTCTGCATTACTGCATATACAAACAATTTATGCAGTTTCTCGTGCGTAACTATTTTGACACAGCATAAAATTCGAGAGTTCACTTCTCGTAAAATCTTTAGAAACATCCTTTTAAAATTCATACACACCACAATACTCGCGCATGTAACTTAAGCGTGTACTTAAGTATTCTTTTTTCGCTGCGCGGCACGACTAGGGGGCTGGTTCTCCATTATGTTTCTGCACATTCTTCGACGCGCGTGCATCTGCATTGACACGCTTATTATATACTCCTCTCGACGCGAGCACGAGGATCACGCTACATCTGATTACTATTGACTTGGCCGGTAAACTCCATCCTGCCATCCTGCCTGCGATCGGGCATTCCAGGAGAGCGAGCATGCAATCATTAGGTTGTTAGGTGATTGTGGTCGTATCCGAACATCATTACGTTGCACCATTGCGGCAAAGCCGATTCACTCCCACGGCCTACTCATGCCTCTCACGTTATTAAATACCGTGGAAATGCGACCATTTGGAAATTCCGTATCTCTCCCTGGTCCCCGTCGCACTTTGACTCGCGAACGCGTTGCTCTACATTCCTGCATACTCTGCTAATTTCGTTCTCTTCGGCTGCGAGAAAATCTTTAGCGCGTTGACAGTGTAAACATCCGTTTTCTCTCGGTAATCTTCGCTCGCATTGACGTCACTCGGCGCTGATCAGGTAAACTTTCTTTCTCCTTATCCGTGTTACACGTATAGTTACACAATACAGAAAGATACGACAAATTACTAATCGTTGCTAGTCAATCAAGGTCGCCAACATGATTTTTTTACCATTGCTTTCTTTCTACACGGGAAGAACAATTTGGCTGGAGTATCAAAAAATCTAACTATAAATCTGAAAATAATTTTATTGGACTATCAAAATAATTATATATGCTGATTGCAATCAAACTGATTGCTAGAGAGAGAAAAATTTATTTCAACCCGAAACTCGTATTTAAGTTTATTTCATTGATACAATTTAATCTTAAATAAAAATTATTTTGTTTAATCCCCAAAAGCTTGAATGTGCAATCAATTATATTTTTACTTTAAAGAATCAATTTGATTGGACTATTCCAATGATTACATTTATTAAATTTAAAGATATCTTTTTATATGGAATGCTAAAATATTTTATAGCTCATGTTTAAGTTTTCTATATATTTTTTATTTTGTAGTTCAGCAAAATGATCATGTATCTAAATTTTTAGAGATTTTACAAAAATTGTTCTCTTCATGTGTATCTATCGATAGCTAATTTTATGATCTAGAAGAAATATAAAAAATGACAAATAAGATTTACGTTAATCGGTTGTGAAATCAGTATTATTTCAATGAGCTAACATTTAGACCGATGCATTAATAACTCGCGAGAGATAGACGAGCATATTACCATTTGAATAACCATCGATCATGTCCTTGCTATGACGTCATTAATGTGCATCTACTGAATTAATCCGACGCGTATAACAATGTTGAGACATCCTTGCGGAAATTGTCTGACCGAAGGCAATGCTAATACAGTGATACTTAACACTAGTATTGCGTTACAAACGATTATTTTGTGAGACATAGGCCGCAAGACTGGATCAGGATACCATTAGTCAAAGAGATTGCTACTTAAACGAGTAGAAAGCAAACGATTCTCGCAATCATTCAGTAGCAGAAATGTGTAGTAGGTACTTATAATACTACATTAAAGATATTAAAGTGACACAATATTATTTATACAAAGATATATTATCCATATCTTTTTCCTCTTTTTTCTACACACATAATGTTAATTATTTTATATATTACTTTATTATTAATGTCGTCTTTTTGTATATATTATGAATTCTTTTATTATGTTTTATGAAGAAATACATTATAAACAAATATATTATATATTATAAGGCAAATATTCACTTTGACAGAGTTTTTGAAATTAAGTTGATGTTTTTGTAATAAGTGTGTCGTTTAATCATGGTTGGCTTTTTGATCGAGTGGCGTAGAGAAAGTGTACATCAGACAAGATAAAGAATCTCCAAGAAAGTTCGTGCGATGCAGTATTATCGGGATCCTGTTGGTGGTGGAACAAGTGGACGCAAGCCGGTACCACCTACTCACAGCGATCAAAAGTGAGTACCCAGGGCGCGTGCTTGCACAAGAGTCGAGAGAGGCTCGTCTACTTTTAAAAGTAAACTCGTAGCTCGTGAAATTGCGCGAGGAACCTCTTCCCCCTCCCCTTCTTAACGTGTATCAGCATTGTAACCTCGATTCCTTTGAGAGTCGGCACGACAGTGCCGTGCACCCGAGACGCACGATTGCCCCTTCTGCGAGCAAGCAGGACGATGAAAGTCCGCTGCGTTTCTTATTTTACGGGCACTTTACGTGCGGGTGATCTAATCGAGGCAGGCTCGAGTGGTTTCGTGAACGAGGTGCATCATGTGTTACAAAATCGCGGAGTTTTTCTTCCACCAGTTGACAATGTTCGCACGGATAATTAGACCATTTAATAATTTGCTCCAAACCTATTATCTCAAGATTACTGTCGTAAGATACTGTGGAACTCTAATAACGGAAATAGTGACAAGTTGAATTTAATAAATCCTGTCAAATAAATTGCGCAATTGACATTTACCGATATATAGAAATAAGAGCGTAAATAATTATGTTAATTATGACAATGTATACTTATCGTACACGAAAAGAAATGTTTTCCGAAATATTAAAAAATTTAATTAAATATAGATTTGAAAGTAATTTTGTTCAACTGTCAAAATAATTACGTAGTATATTCAAGCTAAAATATCAAAACTTTTTGCATTTCTCATTATGCTTGAGCGACCCATATAATTATTTTAATGATTAAATCTGTATCTATACCTAAATTTTTAAATACTGCAGTAAAATCTTTTTTTTCGTGTAATAATAATTATTAAATGGATGAATCATTAATTAGGTTGCATAAATTCAGTTTATAACAGGCGATAAGTTTACTAATTCTTGGTGTCTTAATAGTAAAATTGAGACAAATAGAAGGAAGAAATGGGCTAGATGTTTCATTTGTATGCCCTATCACACTTTGCAGTAAGCACAATGTAAGTAATAATTTAAGTATTGATGTTAAAAGGTACTTACGATTTGCGCACTTTTGCGGTATCGGAAGGGACAAAAATCTTCCAGGTCGGTTACTGTGCGGTCGAGCTTCATTGATTGCCGGCTCGGCGTTGGCGAACGCTGCGAGAAGCACTACTGCTAGCGGCACCAGCATCATCTATTACAAAATAATAAAAAAGACACTATTACGGATAAAAAGTAATAATGTATGCAAGATGATTATCTAATTTTATAATTCAGAATAAATTTTTAATTTTTATTGTAATGAAAACAATAAATGTTTTTTAATAGATTTGATTAATGCATATTGCGAATAATAATATATTAAATTGATTATTGACTATATATCGTTGGATAATATAGAATTATAAAATAGTCTTATATAATCCCAAATACATTTCTCCTAAGTAATAATTATGTCACAATTAAAAGATGAAATATTTAATATGTAACACGAAAGAGATTTATGAGTATAAATTGAAGGCTACTCTTTTTTTATGTGTTAATGAAGATCAACAAATTATTTTGATATTAATTTAAAATTTAGATATTCAAATATCACAATTTTATTAGCTTATTACGATGCTCTGGGATAAGCCGGTGAGAGTTTTGTACGTAATGGCGTTGACATATAGATACGCGATTTCATTTCACCGACACAAACAGTTCCTTTCCATCAAGCAGAAGTTTCTCTTAGGGAGTGTCTCTAACGAAGTAACAAGACATTTTTTATGCATGGACGCCATACATTAATTATCTATGTTACGTGATCCATCAAATCGCACCAATATCAACTGGAAGTTTCTCCAGTTACAAACATATTGAAAAGTGTCGAATGTTATCAATTTATATTGAAGTAATTGTGGAAGTACAGAATAATAGTGACAGATATATGTATATATATATATATAAATTTTTTAATAAATCCGAAAAATATTTTTTCTAAAATTTGTAAGAGAGTTTGTCTTGGTTATGTAAATTTTCAGAAATTGACGAGTAATTAATATTAATTATACACGAAACAATTAAAGAAAAAGGCCTACATAATCGCAGTTAGATTTTAATCCCTAATAAAATATATATTTCTTATATTTAAATACATCTTTTCAGTTCTTTAAATTGCGCGCCGATTACATTGGAAAATATTAATTAAGCTGCACACATATACTTTCCTTTCTCTCTATATTGCTTTCACTAAAAATGTATGTGTCTTTTTACATTAATTGCATGTAATTACTTGTTGATTACTAACTTACTGGTTATTCTAATCTGCTTCGATACATTTGTAAAAACAAAATAATAACAATTTTTATTTATAAGAATTTGCATTGTATGTACTAATTATTAAAAAAAATTAAAAAATGAGCTATTTAAATTAATAAATCTGAAAGATGTAGAGTAATTACAAGCAGTAATTTAAAAGTTTTAGAAATTAAATTATACTTGGTTTTTAATTTTTAATGTTGTTAATAAGGGAAAAGTATACTTTACCTTATGTATTATGTGTATATTGTGTTTCATTATCATAAATGATTATAAAGATTTTCATGTGTTTGCATTATCGAAATTTGGATTCACTGAATTATATCGTACGTTTTAATCCTTCCGGACAACATCCGGATTTCGGCACTCACCTTGTTCACTTGTCTCTTGGAAAAATACGGATAGACTTGGAAGACAGCGGTTAAAGAAACGTGGTCACTGATAGGATATGAAGAGACGGGCACCTTCACCGTCGATTATATAGAAATGGTCCCCACCAGATTCCAGACTCATCCCACCCTCCGCTACAAGGACCTAGTGAGATGTTCCAATGGATCGAGACCTTAGTCGTAATTAGTTCGGATAATTAAGGGTTACAGATACGGCGGATTGATTCTTCAGAAGGAAGCAGCAGTGTTTCCTTGTAATCGACTAGAGACCGATTTGACAATTTTTCTCTTCCTTTTATTGAGAGCCAAATCCGGCTCGCTTCCAGGTATTAAAAGGATAGATTTAATGAAAGAAGATGACAGGCGATAATTGATTGATATAGTAAGTAACGAGTGAGAAAGAGAGAGAGAGAGACTGAGACTTACTCCATCATATATGTAAGACTTTGAGATACTTTGTTAATTTTAATTAAGAGAGTTATACGATTACATTTTTGTGATGTATAGTGTAGGTTTATAAATTTTCAAAAATTATCATTACATAAAGAAAATAATTAACGTGCTATTAAGTAAATTGAAATAGAGTGCATTTGATTGTTTTTTTAGGAAACTTAATTGCATTTGTAAAATCAAAGCTGTTTTTTTTTTGCATTTAGAACAATAAATCTATATTGTTATGATCGCAATTTGCAGATTTTTTCACTTTTAAAAAATTATTAGAATATACGTTTATAAAAAATATACAGTTCTCTGTAATTGTGTAAATTTTATAAATATTCAATTAGAGAAAGAAAGAAAGGATTGTTCGACGATGTATCGATCTAATCGAACTTAAAGCGGTCGAGCAATCGATCAATGTTCACCTACATTTTTTCTATGCGTTTAATGATAGGATAAGTTGAAGTTACAGCTAATAACAGTTGGAGTAAACTCTTTGTTCCCACAATCATACCGGCACGATAGTATTGGTTACGCGATCAGCAATCTATAACTAATTTTTTCACACGTCACGAAAATGTACAATAAATGTTTTAATGACTTCGAATTTATTAATAAATAAGCTTTAAATATAAAACTTTTGTTAAAATTAACTTGAAATAAAACAGAAAAAATCTTATTAATTTTATGCTTTTACTTTAAATTGCAATTTCACAAAAATCTTTTTGTTTTTCTAACATGCTTCGTAATATTATATAAGCCAGACTAAAAATTTTCAAAATTTGTTATATTTTAAAATATTTTACAGAGCTATTTTGGGACGTCTCATATGATTGAACTGAATTCTTACCGGTTTATTCTAAGGTATTACATCTATTTATTAGAAGTCTTGTGTTAATTAATGCCCGGCCTAGAAAGCGTATTTTGTTCGGACATTCGTCGGAGTGTTTATCGTCGCTATGAATTCAAGCACACATTGCGTCGATAGTCGCAATAGCGGTAGATAAAAAGACTTTCTATTTCTTTGAGTCTCTCTTAATTCAAGTACGACGAATAACCGTGCACGTATTGCTCGTTTCATATGTTAATATAGGGTCTTTTCAAACACAAAAAGACAAAATTCTCTTTCATTAATAAAATAGCAACATTATGATCGTTAAATTTGTTTATTATTAACTGCATTTACATTACATTGATAATGGCAACGTAACAGACATATATAAACGTCGATAAATCAGATACGAATTTGTATCATGAAAGTTGACACACATAATTTTCTTTATATATCCTCCATATGAAGAGCATGTAAAGAAAATTATGTCAACTTTCATGATACAAATTCAATATCAATTCTTATTGGACCGCTAAATTTCAAGTCAAATGAGACAATGTCACAGCGGTCTAAGCTGAATCACGGGTACTTCTAAATAATTGCGTGAATTCATATACTACGTATGTAATTCTTCGATTGCGCGTCGAAATTTTTTCAGGCTTAAAACGCAACACTAATAAACTACCGTAGTAATATCACGAATTAAACTAACTGATAATTTAACGATTATTTATGCTGTTTATGCATCTTGTATCGATCTTAATAATGTCAAACAACCTATTAAAAACTGTAAATAACTAATTTTTTATTGCGAAAAATATTACCTCGGCCTGGAGTCAAACCCGGATCTCTGGCATTCCGTGCGATATTTATTTATAATTTTATACGTTTTACATTTTGTATATATGGTACATACATATAATAATACAAGAAAGATATATGCCCTATTTTTATTGAGTATTTTAGAAATATTAACTATAGTAATTTGCTACAAAATTAAGAATACTCTAAATGTGATCATTTTAAAATACATTAAATCCACACACTAATTAAATTTTTATTAATATATAAGCAAGTTAAAATAAAATATGTAAAATAAATTTGATGTGTTAATATCTTTTAATTCGCCTAAAATGATAAAATTGTTAGTACAAAGTGCGGATAATACTGGTTGAATATTTTTGACTAGTATAGCCCGCGAGCATAAATAATAACACTCTCTTGATCATTCTATTAAACGACATCTACACTGTAAATTGTACGGTAGTCACCAATTGCGCTAAATGCTTTATTATTAAATTATTATCGACATTGTTTCGCGCGCGAGTTGAAAACCTGTTATCCGCTCGTATCGAGTAATTGAAACGCACAATGGAGTAATTAACGTTCTCGACAATTAAGACACCACCCATTCTTTTCACACATCGTATGATATTATCTGCACAGTTTATCGCGTTTACAGTCGGTTTAAGAAAAAAATCGCGTATCACGATTGTTATAAATACCAATTTGTAATTCATTGACATCTCTTCATCTCAAATTTCAGTCGCGAGCGAAGATGATTCCCTGGAGGCGATGACCTTGAAGATGCGCTTCGTCAACTTTCACCAAGTGGTAACATAGACGTGATAGACGAGTAACAGGCTAGTCAATGTCATCTGTGCTGCAACTGGTGGTTAAGGCCCGAGTTCCATTCTCGGAGTTTCCACGGTCCACGTTGGAAAAGTGGAGAAGGTTCCGGTTGTGTCAGACTGACGAAATACAAGTGTCTCTGCGGAGGAAATTTACGTGAACGTACACAAAAAGCACCAGCAATATTAATGAGCGACGTATGCGAAATAAATGTTAATCGATCTTCATGTAAATGAAACAAAAAGTATTGTAATTCATTTACAATATTTATTAATTTCATATAAATTACAATTCCATTTTTTATATACATATAATACATACGTTAATTTATGTTCAATAAAAAATTATTATACACGAACAGTAAAATATAATAATATTGCAATAATAGCACATAGTTTTGTAGATCGTAAAAGAGTGTTAAAGCTGCGCCGTGACCATTAAAATTGTACGAAGGTGTAAAACATATTTGTCGTGTGTAGCCCACAGTATTCTTCAATTTTCAATATTTAATAAATCCTTCAAAGAAAATATTATTATAAAATATTATCACATAATTAATTCTTTATATATAATTCATGACTTTCCCTTTATAATTTTTCCCCACTACGGTTTTAAATAAACTTAATGTCAATGCACAGCGTGATAATTATTATAATCATCATTCCTCAATATTTTTTCCTGTTTCTTTTTATCTATTTTTTTATATATTTGGAATAATCTTAAAAATAAAAATTTCATCTTATGTTGCCTTACTGTGTAACAATTTTATAGCATCATTTTTTACCGAACCAACATGAAAAGACTGAAAAAAAAAATTATGCTTCCATTCTTTTTACTTATACAGTCGAATAACCTCTTGATTCGTGCCATAATAAATGAGGATTCATAAGAGTAGTCTGCATTTACCCATTCACGCACATATATACTATATATATGTGTATTCAACAATCGTGCATCGTCTTCACGCTGATGTAACACTTTTACCTGCAACTCCGGTAACTTCTCGAACACCTGTTAAGTGTGCTCGTAATAGTCGCGATGTCCACTAGCAATGCATGCCTTATAAATACTTAAGATTTCTCTCTGTTATAAAATCAAGTTATTCGAATTCAGATACAGTTGTTCCACTTATGCCCGGGTTCTATGTAGATTAATTTTAATCTCATCATTAGTTCAAGTTACTCTCCATCTCTTTCTAATTCTTATAACTAAAAAAAGAAGAGTTAGTCGAACCGAGATTAAAATTAACTACATTGATAAAACCAGATTTCAATGTGTGTATGTGTGTGTATAGAAAGAATTAGTTCCAGAATAAATGAAAAATGCAAAGTGAACAATAAGTATTTAATAAAGAAAAACATTGTTTTAAAAAAACATGATTTTAAAAATCTGCTGTTTTTTATCACTTTTAATATTCTGCTTTAATGTTATTGTAAATCGCATTACTGAAAAGTCGACAGCTCACGTAAAGATAACACGTCGGTCTCATCGCTTTGCTCGATTTTAGTGCCAAGACATTAAGTACCATGATATCGTTGTGTTTAGTATGTACGGGTTAAACAAGTAATTATATTTTAAAGAATTACTGCTGATATATGTATAAGATAATTTTGTACATCCATTTATTTATAATATATTCTAAAAAGTTGAAGTATTGTATTTAAAAAATAATAATACATTTCATAATTAAAATCTAAGAATAAGAGGAAACAGCACAAAAGTTATAGAATGCATAATATACTAATTGTTAAATCTTTTAATAATTACTACAATAACAACATGATAGGATATAATATCAAAAAATTTATAAAATGTATAAACAGAAAATTAGTGATTAATTAAAAATAAATAAAAAATAGTTAAATTGTGATACTAAACTAATAATTATGAAACTAAATTAATAACAATAATATTAATAATATGTTTTATATAAATAATATTATATAAATTAAATATATAAGAACATTAACTGCACTCTTTTGCAGAAGTTATATTCACCAGTAAATCGGTGTATCGCATGATTCATTAAACTATTTTAGATAAATTACAAATGTTAATGAGGACCATCCTTGGAAAAGAACATAGGAATGTGAAAATATACTTTCTTCTATAGTAGAGAAAATTATGTAAGACGTAGTACAGTCAAAATAACAAATCGTTATCTTAAACGATTGAATGTATCCATTAGCGATGGCGACCTTGGTGTCATCGACAATTTCGATGTTTCATTCAAGGACTTGATTTTGACATATTGATGTTCTTAAATTAATATACCGTCGAACTAAACTATTTAATTGCAAATAAGATAAAATGCCGTTCCGATTACGCAGTTGAAGTTTCGAAAAGTGTAGCATACGAAATGAAACATGTTTTTGTCATATAAAGGTTGCTTAATTTATCATGTGTAAAAACAATAAACACAGAAAAATTATTTTAATAATAGAATTTGTAAATATTAGCATAAAAAATGAGACTAGCAACTACATCAGATATTTTACTTCGATCACGCTTATTGTATTTTCATGTCCCGGAAATTGTGTTTTAAACAGATACAATACACCTTTCTTATGCAAAGAGACATGATATGTATCTTATTGCAGAAAAAAAAGATTTATTGTCATGCCATTTAAAAAAAGATAAACGGATGCAAAGTTTCAAATTACGAGGCAACACGCATCTTCAACCGCTTATCTTAAGTAAGAAACGGACAGGACTGTAAAAATCGCGGATTCGCACGCGATTGAAGAAAAATCTGTTTTTGTCTTTCATTTCGCTAAATGTCGTCCTTCATTTAAATTAAGTACAGTCGGCTTGTGCCAAAATTTCACGATGACAATCTTATTTCTCGAAATTTATGCTTTTTAAAATGCAAGTACGTGCATAAATAGCATTAATTAATTCTATAATGACTAAATTTACGTGTCATAATAAATTCAGTACGACTTATCCACGCAGATGTGATGCACGCTTGGGGCCAACATTTCTACGTAGTCAATTAACGTAATTAACACACGTACATTTGAGCTGTATGTTGTTGATGCAATAAAAATTGCGAATTGCAATTAAGCCGGTCTTTGCTGATTTCTGGATGCTTTTCCCGGCCTGAAACATGCATGTGACAACTTTGCGTAACGCTTTGCGACCGGCCAAACAATGCAACGTGTGATCGTTGCGAAAGATCGTGCGAATGCGTAAAGATGCACAGACGAAGAGTGCGTACGGAAACGGACGATAAGTTCCATATAAGATTTATCGCGCTATTAATGAAAATTTCAGCGATCCATCTGACCTTGACTCCTCCACCAAGTGAAAATAGCAGGCGTGTATCTAATTAAGATCATAATTTTGCATAAAATTTATCCTATTCGCTAATTCCGTCCGATATAAATATCCTACAGTTGAATAGGTAATCAGATTTAAATGCCAATGGTTTTTGAAAGAAGAGAACAAGAAAAAAAAGGTTTCGATCAGATTTCTTCATTCTTAAATGTACATAAAATATAACGTGTAAGTATAAATTGCATTCAATCTCTGATAAGAGTAAGATAAAAAATATTTAATTTTAAAAAATACAAAATTAGCTTTAAAAAGTCTGATAGTTATTTTGCATTCACAGTTTAGGCAACGTAAAAACACTTGAAGATAAAATATTACCGATCAAAAATTTAAAAAAATAAAAAAGTAAAGTATAAATTGATCGAATATATAAATATCGGATTATTATAATTGATAACAGAATTTTGTTTTCAATCATTCTAACAAAACCGGTCGATAATAGTTTCCTTTCGTATTTTACTCCTCAAACGACTTTGTAATGCATGATCGATTCAGGCGAAGATTTTACCGGTAAATTACTAGATTAATCGCATATATAAAATGTATGGGAACAGATTTCCATATGTAGATTCACGTAATGTATAAGCGTCGTGTTTAGATCCGATTGTAACTAACTGTGCGAATATCGAGGAAAATAAATGACGCTATTAAAATAATACATTATAATGTGCTGCATGTCTCCATATTACTTTTTCTTCTTTATCATCGAGAGTTTCAACGCCCGGCAAGATTTTCACAAAGATTCTAGATTTGTTGTAATCCGCTATCAAAGCATTTAATTTATTCTATTGTCAATTTTAGATGGATAAGACAATGAAAATTTTATTCGATAAATCGAAAATAAAAAAAAGCATGTAAAACTTATTTAATTATTAAGAAATCCTTAAGGAAAAAGACGACATTATTTAAATAGAAAAATGCTACGTGAAATGTGATGGTTTATGAAATGAAGATAAAGAAAAATTTATAAATTTTTTTTAAATTCGCAAAATGGATAATTTAATCATTCTTATTAACTAAAGATAGAAAAATTACTTTTTTTATAATAATAATAGATGTGATTTTTTACATATGCTATCGTAAAAACCGTATATGTCACATAAGTATTGTTTTGCACTATTGTGTCAACACAATGCTATAATTATCTTATCTCTACTAATAAAAGCGTAATTGTTTCTCTAAAAATTTCCTTTATAAAATTAAAGATGTTATTATTTGGACCATTAATATTATGCATGTGGTTCCTAAAGTCGTAAATCTAGACAATAAACATTGTCCCGAGACAATGGTGTGAATTATCATGTATATCTCGATAACACAGTTCTGCTAGTGCATTATTACGAAAGCTTACGTTAGGATTCACCGTTTCATTCTTACAAAATTCCGCGCAAATTGCCATCCTGTTGCTCTTCATTAACATGGCATGCAATCGTTGCATAAAAAGAGAGATGACAGATACAAACCGAGATGAATACATTTTATATGTATAATAATTAAGTTTATAATTAATCAAACGACTAATGAAATTTCTACTCAGGTGACAAAATTGTATAACGCAAATATTTATTATATTATATTATTATTACATACATAAACCATGACAATTTGTCTTTGTTTTTGTACGTTACCTTGCTTCTAAATTACATTTTTATTATCTTATTTGCCTTGAAATTTACATATTATCCATTTCAATTTTACGAAAATAAAAATAATTAATTCTCACAGAATTAAGTATTGCAGTCTATTAAATTTATAGCATCTGTATAATTACAATACTTGCAATATATACATTTAATTAAAGGAAAAATATGTTTCGATTATTATGTATATTGAAAAAATAAGAAATGAAGAGAGAGAGAGAGAGAGAGAGAGAGATGGCCAGTACTTACATGGATTTCATTGGAAGAAAGATAATAATCACACAATTTAGAAAGTACGTCTTAAGTAGTAATTGATTATAGTTTGTCCGTAATAATATATTATTTAGTTTTATTCTCTTTAAATGGAATAGATCGATAAGAATATTTTGCTAATCATTTTTTGTCGCTCTTTCTACGGACTTGGCCTCAAAAAACAGTTTTAGCAGCAAATATATGTTATATCAAATAGTAATATTCTATAGTATATATATAGTAGTGCATTATTATTTTTATTTCCTTTCTGTATCGAGATTGAAAATGTTCATATATGCAACGAGGACGAGAGAAGTAATTATTTCCAGAAACCACAGCAAAGAAACTTTGTTGCTTTCTGATATTCCTTCATGAAGTAATGTAAATTAGTGTAAGATTCGTCAGGGATATTGAGATAGGCACATACGTGAGAATTTCTGTGATTGAAGAAAATTACCTCTTTTCATACGCACTCCAACTTTAAATATATAAAAATATCAAAGACGGCTTTTACATCACAATAAAGAAAAATTATAAAAACCACGAAGATTAAATTTTGAGATTATGACTGTTATGAAATGTCAGTAAAACATTTTTTTAAATACAAACATTACGAAGTTAAAAAATTTATTAATTTTTCCAATTATTATATATATACATATATATATATATGTATATACACAAAATAAAAAAGTTATTTGTAAATTATTATACATTGATGTAGATTAGATTATAGTGTTACGAATTTGATGATCTTTCAAACATGCTAATGCAAGCGCCCCGCGCCATCTATTAAATTCGCAGATCATATTCACATGGTTCCTAAGGTCAATCCTTATTCCCTGTTAAATATCAAATATACCTCTAATGAAATGCAACAACCTTTTCCATGCGACGTTTCACTACTGTTTAATCTACAGCTAATCTGATGACCGATAGAGACTTGACCTTTTGAAATGGGCATTTATCTTTGATCACGAAATTTGAGAACTATCACATATATACCCGCAATAATTATTAGCTAATAGCGCTAAAGTTTGTACGCAATTGCTTTATTAAGGTATAGAAAGACCGTTGCATAATGCGGAATATATTGCTTAACAAGGTGAAACTAGAAATAAATTAAAGTTGTTCTTCTTGTACAGATAATACTATCTGGTATTGCATCTTGAAGTGTAACTGAATCATTCACTTTAATAAATCATTTAATAAAGACTGCAGCAAGCTATCATGAAATTATTTATAGAGTAAGTTATTTATAAGATAAATATCAAATTTATTAATGTGTACAAAGAAACAACAGATTAATTTGATACTTTATTGCTGCAGATATTACAATCAAAATAATAATTATGTATATGCTTCTTATCAGTGCTGTGGCGACGGAATTACACGAAAGAAATTCAGTAACGATGACAAACGTGTGTCAAGCGACATTATCAGTTTTCAGATTTATTAATTTCAAAATTCGTGTACATTCAAGTAGCTAAACTATAGTGTTTTGTATTTTGATTGAATGACAGTTTTTCTCGACATTGCGAGAGATATCTCTTTCTTCGTGTTCTAAATAAATAATCATTGTTTAGAATATGAAAAGCGCTATCTTTTAATTGAGAAAATAAATTTTGTTATTATTTAAACCGATTGTTCTGCGAATTCTCTATCTTCCATATACAATCTACATATTTACAATAAATATCCATCGATCATTTTAGGAATGGTTTCAAATGCTTGTTTTAAAAAATCATGTAATTGTATTTCGTAATTCACTAATATAATCAAACGTTTATTTCTTATTAAAAATACTGTAGCAAAGTCATTTAGATGTTTGAAAAAAAATACAAATCTATTTACCCTCGATTATTGACACATATTCACACGAATATCTGACTTGGGATGAGTCGATTCTAGACCTAGAAAAACAATTGCGTTAGCCTTGAGCTACATGCGAGAGCAGTAAAAGTGATAGAACAAAACAACACCTTGATAAAAAAATTATAATTCCAGGTTGATATTTAGAACATTAAGCATAGCGAAGAGATTGGATTGCAGTTTTTTGCTATAAAAGATTAAAAAATTTTAGTCGAAAACATATAGAATATAGATTAGAAGATTTAAAATTTATTTCTAATTCTTGATGAAAATTTCAAGAGAAGGGAAACAGAAATAATAAAATAACCATTTATTACAATTTTTAATATCATATTTATATACTTTGATAATTAAAAATCAAGTTTATAATTAAAATTCTATGAAAGCTTATTACATAATTTTTCTACTTTTTATAGTAACGTGAGAAATTAGAATTTACTTCTTCTGCAAGCTTAATCGATAATGATTAATAGATATATAAGTAAATACTATGTAAAGACATTAATCATTATATATATAGTGATTACTGATAAATGTTAATAATGAATAATTATTAACATTGATAAAAAGATAGAAGAGTAAAAATTTTTTTGTTTTATTGTGCATGACTAGATATTTTATGGCGGCTCGGCTATCATGATTGATAGTCACGAAGTCTTGTCTGCGGCTTGGAAACGAAACCGAGAGATCTAGAATGTTAATGCCAAGGTTGTTCGGTCCATTGTCGATCTAAGAAATGCCATTGCCAAGGAAAGCTACTCATTATTCTAATGATCTTATCAACGGAACAGTTATAAGGAAGTTATGTCGATTCGTTATCGATACATCAGCCGATGTGTGAAATGATATGAGTCATAAATGGCCCATAAAAGAAATGATGTTCAGTGTCAGTGAAAATACAGCAATTATAAGTGAGAAAGCGGCATATGAATAATATCAACAGTCAATATTAATGAAATTACATAAAAATATATCATATAATATAAAAAGATGCAATTGTCCGAACATTGATTATTTATATAGAAAAATCTATATATATATATATATATATATATATATATATAAGGGCGAATAATTAATAATATTAATATTAGAATAATTAAGTATTTACACACACTTATATACTATAGGCGGTTGCATATAAATTTTCTCACGTTTTGGAATAATTCATTAGATGTTAAATACGCTCGCTATTATTCGTTCATCAAGCGTTAAGTAATGCTTATGTTATTCACGCATAAATATTTGTAAAATTGCTTAGGAAATTCTTACACGTAATTGTTCATAAATTAGTTTAAATTTATTTATTACATATATGTATATATACATATATATATATGTAATATAATATCAGAAACTTTTTTGATAATACCACACAATTGCGCAATATAAAATATATATGAACAATGTAACACTTGTATAATAAAATAAAATATAAAGTAAAATAATTATATATATATCAAATAAAATATAAAATAAAATAACTATATATTATAACAAAGTGCAATTTAATTTTTTCAAATACTTCATAAAATCTACATTATATGTATATGAACTAAAGAAGAATTGCACGAGAATAAAACTTACGCTCAAGAACAAAAATTAATTAAAATTTATGTACGCGGATGCATGTTATATAAGAAAAACAAACGATTAATAACGGTACTTGTTTGCAGGATTTTTCAATCATTAATTCATTGTTCCATCAATCGTAAATCTTCCGTTACGGGGAATTATATTATTCCCTGTATATCTACATGTATATCTTCAGGCGTTGTGCGGTGTGCAACCTATTATAAAATTTTAAATAATTCTCGAGTATCATTAACGACTATTAAGAAGCGGTTGTTACTGTAAAGTATCAGAAGGCCAATGCGGCAAAAAACGCGACAAAAAAACGAAAAATTAATAAGCATCTTTTAACGTATATACAATGTATGATAGATTTAGAAGTGAATGAAAAAAATATTGGTTCTTCATTGACTATAGTCTGCAATCGGCGATAATGATATGTATTATTAAATTCACACACACAGTTAAGAATGACATATTGCGAAAAATCCGTGACTCATAAACGTAATGTATTACGTATACATAAATGTATAGAACATATATAACAATTATTATTAGTACTATATTTTTAGTACTGGACGATATTAAAATTGTTCATGATTTTCACATTTTTGAAGTGATAATTGATATTTATCTGTAAAAAAACTGCTACACAATAATGAACACTTCTTATTGTACTTTTAGTATTTTATCAAGGTTGTCAACATAGCTGCAATGTGGGAAAAGTATCGTATTAAGTGGATAAGCATATAAGTGAACATTTTGAAAAATGTATTTTTATAGTATTTACACATAGTATACAGTAGCTTTTGATCGCGAGATTTTTTTCTGTCAGAATTGTATGTATGCAAAAAAAGAATAGAAGCGATAGTTGATTATATAAATAAAGCCACTTTAATGGTAACGTAATATACAGCATAAATAGCGCCTACTCTCCATAAAACGTGTTACTTATCTCGCTTTTAATTTTTATCTCATTTCCGTCTTCATTCGCTTAAATGTACAGTGTATATCGCTGCTACAAAAACCGTCATCGTTCTCTGTCCCTATAAATTATGTCTTAAATCGTAAATTATGCTTTCACTTAGATTTTGAGGCGTAAGCTTTGTCCGCAATACATTGTGTACTTTTTTTCTCTTTCTTATCTTTTACATCAGAAGTTGAACGCTTTGAATGATTATGCCGATATGCACTGTGTTAGAAAATGAAACACGTTAATACATAATTTTCATATCTCGTCAATGACCAAACAGCGTTGGCCATTTCCGTTAATATTCAAGATTTTAAAACGTTTCGTCGTATATGTAAAAAAAATAATACATTTATTTAACAATCGATAAAAAATTTCTCGCAGTCTCGCTATTTTTTCAAGCGGTTAATAGGAATTAAGTCTTATTATACACAATTGGGAGACTAGACATATTGAGACATTTTTCTTGCAAAAGATGTTTCAACCATTGTTTGATAATTAAAAAAATCTTAACAACATTTTGTGATTGCAACACTCCTTTAACAATAATATCACTTCGTTTCCTACTAATCACATTGCAATCCTCGTTTTGTATTTATTTGATCGATGGCAGAGTAGAAAACTATAAAATACTTCTTGAGCTTCTTTTCTTCACAAATTCAAAAATTTCATATTTCGTGTATTTTTACAACATATTGCATATTATTCAAAACATATATGTAATATTAAAAAAAAAATAAAATTACAATTTTTATGACAAATACATATGTGACAAAGTTTATAACTTAAATATAAAACAAACCATGAAGAATTGATCTTTTTTATGTATAGAACTATAATATAAGAAAAATATTTAAAATATGTATAGAAATATGGGATTTTTAACATATTTTTAACAAATAAATTGATATTTAATATTTTCTTCTGATAATGTGAATCGAACAGTAATTAAATAACAGAAATCAAATTACTTGAAGGAATGTATAAATTAAAACTGAACAGTTTGAATCAATAAATATCTAAATTACACTAATATGAACGTGATGTAGGCAACATAAGTCACTTTCTGCTTTGTTTTTCTTAATTGCATTTACATACTTATAAAATAGTAGATCCTAGTCCAAACATAAAATTTTTATTAAAAACCCATTATCTTTGGCTACTTTGGGTATGTTTATTTAAATAATTATAATAAAGTAATATTGTGTACAACTTGAATTAGAGTACAAGATGAGTTTGTAACGCATAGCTTTGCTTTACATCATGTGTTGCCCGTTTGGTGGAGCATATTGCGATTGTTGATTTACAGGTCCTGTAGGTCCAGGCGGACCATATAGCCCGGGTGTTGGGCCGCTTTGAGGTGGATATCTGCTATATAATATATTAAATTGTCACTTTTTGTATAAAAAAGATAAGAAAAACAAATAATATTCATTCAGTAAAACATGCAATTAAAGAATATTATCATATAATAACATAAAAAGATGTATTTTCACATACGCTTGTGTAATAATGTATTGTAATTTAAGTGTAACAAATGTCATGAAACTTAAAAATATTCTTACAATAATTTTGATCATAGCGTGGTTTAAGACGGAGTCTATAATAGAAGTTTTAGCGATTGTAGGGTCTTAAGTCATAGAAAATTGATCGATCATAATCGATTCGTAATTGTTCTACGACTTAAGATCTTACGACCGCTATGACTCTGTTGTAGATCTCACGTAAGATTAACATTACTATAAAAAGAAAAAAACATTAAACATACCCTTGTGGTTGATAAGGTAGGCTATTTTGATCAGGCGGTGGCAAAGATGATCCTTGTGGATGTCCAGGTGGATGTTGGTGGGATCCCGATTGAACATGAAAATGTTGGGGTAAAGTCATGTTTGGCATATTGGTAGGACCCATGTACTCGGTGCTTGGCAAACTCGCGTTATATGGCCCCACCGGACCTGAGGCTGCTCCAGTAGGGAACGGAGGTGGCATACCATTAAACATCTATTGAAGAATGTAGCAATATCAAGATATTCGCGCTATTATTATTATAAGAATCATTACTTAAATTCGAGGTACATACGTGAGTTGGTGGTGGTCCCGGATTGTGGAATGGATAAGGACTTATATGTGGCTGCATTTTAGGCAAAGTGTAACCAGACGGCGTTGGAGGTTCTCTCATCAGAGTGTGATACAAATTAAGAGCGTCAACCAAATCGGAACTTAATTGGGTAAGCTGCGCATGCCGCCTGTCTACTTTTTCCAAAGCCGCGTCAATCAAAGGCCCCATTGCAGTAACTTGATCTGTAAAATGTAATAAATGGAAATAGCGAATATATATAGTATTTTTCTAATTTAATGTTTTTCGCAGTTACCTTCTAAATCGAGCATTTCCTGAGGATCAGAGGTATCACATTGCGGATCAGCTTCGTGAAGCAAATGTAATAATCTATCCATTTTCTTTTCATCTATTTCAACTTCCACCACTTCAGGTTCACGTTTTACCATTTTTACTTCTACTTCTTCTGCGAATTGCACTAATTTCTTGTTACTATGTTCCAATTCTATTGATATAAATATATCATATATTAAAATTCAATCACAAACATATAATAAAAATTTGAGGACATTCAAACTTCAGAGTGCATAAAAAAATTTATTAGAGCATATATATCTTACTTGTAAACTGTTCTGGTTCAACAGACAAATCAGCAGTAACAAAATTGGAAGGAAAGAGCCCTTCACCTCTTTGATTGCTACCTTTCCACCAATTTGGATGAGAATCATCCAAAATGTTAACTAAAAATTTCAAAATAGAAATTAATTTCTGATATTTATCATCATGGATGTCGCTTATGCTTTCATATTATAATCTTCGTGTACATACTTATTTCTCCCGCTAAGAATGTCAGTTCATTATCCTCTGCAGCTTCAAAATCATACAAAGCACGTACTTTCCTGCCTTCTTGAGAGGTGCTTGGGGCTCCAAGCACAGAAGTCATACTAGGATATAAACTAGTATTTTTTTTAGAGGCTGGCGAGCTATGCGATGAAGTGCTTTGAGTATGAGCTTTAGTTTCTTGCAATGAAAGTTGTATGGCTGTAAAATATAATTTTATAATAATAAAATATTAAAAAATATACAATAAAAGTAAACTTAAAACACGTCATTAACCTCCAGATCGCCGGCATGACGCCGACATAATGCATCATGCAATGACTCATATGTATCTTGAACAATGTATAGTTACGGTGACTATGTCGTGCTTTATCATTAAAGCCCTGTATCCATGGTATTAGAACTCGGTTCAAGTTCGTAAGTCCTGTGTCCACGGTGCTAGAACTCGGTCCGAGTTCTTGGATCCAGGAATGTGTAGCCAATCAACATATAGTTTTTATGGAAAAACGGCAAGTTGATTGGTTACACATTCTCGGTCCAAGAATTCGAACCAAATTCTAGCACAGTGGACACAGAGCTTAAAGGCCCAGCTACATCTATCGTCGTATTTATCAACCAAATCTCGTACGATAATATAGTCGAACCAACTTATCAGAAAACTGCTCATATTATATCAATTTGATTATACTGTGCAATAAATTTTTATAATGTATGGATTCTTGACAGTCACAAACTGGTTTGAAAACATGTAGGAACAGTCTTAAAATTTTCAAATTTGTCCTTTATTTTTTTTAAGAAAATATGATCACTATATGTATGTATAGTAGACATATATGTATTATTATAGTATATATGGATTATTATAGGACTTTATGAGAAAACTATCCATGATTTTGGATTTAAAAATTCGAACGATCTAAAGGTTATATATATGTATAATAGAAATAATATTAAGCTTACCTCTTGCAATATCTGATTCTTCTTGCGAGTTTGTTACTACATTAGGATCTCTGCTTAGAGTGCTAGAACGTTTCGGCTAAAAGATATTGCATTTTTAATATGTAAAAAAATTTTTAAATATTGATTTAATAGTGTCATAGGCCTAGTAAGTTAATATATTTGTTGAAGTGCATGCAGTGACTTATGTGATGCAATATAAAAGGAATACATAATATCGATAAGTGACCTTATCTGACTCGTTTAAATGATACAACTTAGTCTGGAGATTTGTATTTCAATATTCAAAATTACATAAATATGGTTACTAAAACTGAGCACGAGTGTAGCATGATGGATAGCGCGCAAGTCTACCATGCTAGCAGACCCGGGTTCGATTCTCGGCAGATCTAAGAAATTTTCATACGCTCGTAGCTCCTCTTTGGTGGTCTGGCAAACCACCAAGAGTATCTATTGCCAAGAAAACCTCTCAAACTACCGTTATAGGAATCGGTTTCAAATTGTAGATTCCAAATGTTTGTGTATAATCTTGCATGAGCGCCATAGACATATGTATGAGAATTACTAAGCCCTGTCCCGACTTTAGAATGTTGTGCCATCGAATAAATAAATATTTACCAGAATAAAGGTACAATAAATAATGCAGCAGGATAGAGGGACTCACCGTATCCGAGACAGAAGAAAAGTCATGGCCTTCACTTCTTAGTTTATTATATAAACTTGGAATCAGATTCAATTGTGGATCTGTTTTAAAATCACCTTCTACCCATTTTTTCAAAAGTGCTTTGGTTTTATCTACTATTTTCGGTTGTGGATGGTTAATAAGCTTTCTCAAATCATTTTCAAAATCTCGGGACGCAATTTCCAAATGGAAAACTTTTCCACAATTACTGGCACAAGCATCTAACAACTAAATCAAAGATAAAAAATTAAAATTTTGATAAAATTTGAGACATTTAGAGGTTTGATTTCATCAATGTAAGATTGACTTTAACTTATTTATCTTTCTCTAATTCTAACAATAAGAATTAGAAAAAGATGAAGAATAAATTAAACCAAAATTAAAGTTAATCTTACATTAGTAGAATCATGCTTCATTGTTAAAAAATATACTAACTGTTATAGCTTGCACGACTACATGAGGGTCCTGACAGTACAATCTTTTAACGATAGAACGTAAACAGTCCTTAGAATTTTGACTGGAAGTGCCGACTTTGTCACAGATATCCATTATTTTTCCCCATTCTTCCGTTACATTGTTCTCGTTAGTTGCCTTTTCTGATCCAATACAATTACATATCATGATTTAGATAGTGATATATCACAAGGTATTCACTGGTATCCATAATCAAGAAAATAACATTTTTTTTTTTATTTAATAAAAAGATTAAAAGATTAAAACATGACTAAGAAGATAATAATGGGTTAACTCGCAGACGTCACAGATAAGAATGCAACAAAGGGCCGGACATTTTCTGAAATTGCGTTGTGCCTCCTAGGTGAGAGATCACGCGGCAAACTGTCATCGGACGTGAAATCACTGCTGTCTCGCGTGTAAAAAAACCGCAAAAGTCGGATTTGGGGAGCGGAGAAACAGCATGAAAGATATGACGATGTGGCCAGAGGAGGTCAAGTGTCAACAACCGCTTAATACGCCCAATACAGAAAACGAGTCGTTCCTCGCGTAGACTCGTGAAGAGTAATCGCAGGCACTCGCGATAACGTGCCCAGCGAGAGGCAGCGTACTCGATTACGATATCTGCCAATGCGCGTATCAGATTAGACGACTGTAAGGAAACGGGGATATTACTCACCGACGTCAGCGTCGAAGGGCGAGGAGGTCTGAAAGAGGCCCATCATCGCGGCTTTCTCGTGGAACAGCCGTGAAAATTATTTTTAATGTCGTCGCGCTCGCACGTCGGCACGCCGTCGCGAAATAACGCTACGCATCCAGCTGATATTTACTCACAAACGTCTGGCCAAGCAACTGACGATACTCCGCTCTGCCGCACTAACGGACATCTTGCCTCTAGATCTGCTCAGAACTTATCGATATATAGATATCGATTTCTATCGATACTTTTCGATATGGAGTGTGTCACAACAGAGAGAAGCCTGAGAGCGGCCATGCCCGGGATTTAGCTGCAACTTAATTTTGAAGCGCCTC
>NW_017275131.1:0-284 GCF_001594065.2 Cyphomyrmex costatus
TTATTATTGGAAGATAATGAAATGGTAAAAAACCTTAGTATACATAATGAGGTATTCAAGTCAAACGTAAAGTTGGCAACTGTTGGTATATGTTTACTTTGATGAATCTGGCACCTTCAGTAATATGTGAGTCATTTTTCATGGTAATATGTATATAGTATTTTTTATATACGTATTCATTTCCATTTCATTATCTTTCAATAATAATATAAAAAACTATTATAGTTTGATCCCTCACCTAGAACACTATATTTGATTCAAGATTTTAGAGTGTAAGTTAACAA
>NW_017275131.1:5195-7776 GCF_001594065.2 Cyphomyrmex costatus
TATATATATATTAATTTCCATTTCATTATCTTGCAATAACAAAATGTATTACGTTAAAATAGACAATTTGATATAAGAATTCTATTAAAATTAATACTGATCTTTTGTGATTCAGTTTTGAAATATAAAAAACTGTTATTTGAATCTCTCACCTAGAACACTATATTTGATTTAAGATTGTGGAGCACATAAGAATATGTATATACGTTCATTTTGAATTTGCACCTTTAATGATCTATCAGTTACTTTTCGTGGTACATATTCAACATAGAAAATATACATAATGTTTGTTCACTTTGAACTGGCACATTTAGTAATATATCAGTTACTTTTTCTGGTCATATATTATATTAGGTAATATCATTTAAAGTATTAAAGGTTTAAATTATTATGTTACATTATTAGATAATCATTTTAATTTAAAAAGGTTCAAATTTTTGGGGTAAGATTATAAGTAACATTCACGGCGTTGAATTCAAATAATATGCAGTCGTCGCAAATTAATTCAAGGAAAAACTTTTCCGAATTAAAAATAATCTCAATTAACGTTAATTCCCTGATCAGGAATCAGAGAAGCGCTTCTCTGTTGAATATAATTAACAAATACTATCCCGATGTAGTTCTAATTTGGGAAACTAAATTAAATCACGTTCTGCGTTTTGAGAATTATGATATTATTAGGAATGATAGGAATGATCCTCACAGAGGTGGTGGTACGGCCATTTTAATGAAAAGAAGCATTAGTCACAGTATAGTTTCAAATAATATAACTCACGGTAATAAAATTCTTGAAACTTCGATAATCAAATGTAAATTGAAATCAAATAATTTCTTATATATATTATTTCAGCGTATGCAAAATGTGGAACCCAGAAAGAATTCATCCCAGAACTTGATAATCTATTTAAAGAGTTAAAACTTAACGATTTTGAAAATTACTACATACTTGCGGGAGATCTGAATGCCAAGCACACTGATTGGCGTAACAAAATTAACAATCCTAGAGGAGTTTCTTTTCGCCTTTGGCTTCAAACTAATGAATTAAAGTACAGATCAATCTTGTTATGCTCTAAATATCTATCTTATCCTAACGGCCAATCCTTTCTAGATCTAGTACTAGCAGACGCCAGACTTAAATTTCAAGTTTTGGAAGATGATGTCTTTCTCACTAATATACCATATGATAGTGATCATAATGCACTTTTATATAATGTTGAGATCGAGAGC
The DNA here is from genome assembly GCF_001594065.2 of Cyphomyrmex costatus. Taxonomy (NCBI): domain Eukaryota; kingdom Metazoa; phylum Arthropoda; class Insecta; order Hymenoptera; family Formicidae; genus Cyphomyrmex; species Cyphomyrmex costatus. The sequence continues at coordinate 6,423 of NW_017275131.1, forward strand.
GAGGACGAGTTCCTTTTGGATGCGAACAATCCTATCAGAAAATTCAACTACAAAAAAGCAAATTGGGAAAAATTTAATTCGCATCTAGAGCAAAATTTCAATATAGTCATCCCTAATGATAGAAATTTAAATATAAATGAGATAAACACTTATCTCCAGAATATAGACGACGCGATTACTGATGCTATGGCTATAAATATCCTTAGAATCAAATTCAAAAATCCATTAAAATCATACATAAACGATACTATAAGAAACTTACAAAATGAAAAGAGCAAGTTACTTACACAAATACATCGTCTAAACAGAAAGTGGCCTCTTGTCAATTTTCGTAGATTAAAACAGTTAAAAAAAGAAATCAACAAGATTAAAGAACAATTGAAAACGGAATTCTCAAAATCTATCAGTAATTATTGGAAAGAAAAGATCTCCAATATAACAAAGCAGGATTCAGCAAAGATGTTCCCGAAAATAAACTCTATATTCAGGAAAAATGACCCTATTGAGATCTCTAGTCTTAAATTAGATTCGAACTCTGATACTCTGATTTCTGCAAAAATTGATACCATTAAACTTATTACGGATACAAATGGGAATGTACTTGTCGAAAACATACAAGACAAATTAGATGTACTCGGCGCACATTTCGCCAGTGTTAATAACAGGAAGATAGAAAACAATAGACCACATTTAAATGAATTAATAGATAGTCAAATAAATGCATTCAAAAATAGTGTATCAGCTGATCGCGAAAATAATGTGTTGTTTGCAACTTCGGCAGTGATAATACGGCGGACAACCCATCTGGTCCTCCGGAATTTGCCAATTATTTTATTAACACGACTTCGCTAATAATAATTTTCAGAAAAATCAATAACAAAAAATCATATGGTTTAGACGGTATTCCAAATATAGTATTAAAACATTTACCGATCAAAATAATATACAATTACTCGATATTGTTAAATAATCTATTAAATTATTCAATAGTAGAGTATATAAGGGGATTCAAAGCCATGGTCCTCTGAGGGGGGGTGAGGGGCGAGGGGAACCCGAGGCGCGGGGGGTCTACGTCACGGCAGGGGACGGGGATGACGTCACGGATGCGGACGAGGGAGTATGACGTCACAGAGCGAGAGGGGTATGACGTCACGGGAGGGGAGGGGGATGACGTCACGGATGCAGGCGAGGGGTATGACGCCACGGCAGGGAAGGGGGATGACGTCACGGATGAAGGCGAGGGGTATGACGTCAGGCAGGGGAGGGGGATGACGTCACGGATGCAGGCGAGGGGTATGACGCCACGGCAGGGAAGGGGGATGACGTCACGGATGAAGGCGAGGGGTATGACGTC
>NW_017275131.1:8038-15712 GCF_001594065.2 Cyphomyrmex costatus
TTACCGTGTATACTTACCATGTATACTCACCGTCTCTCTCATGTCATCTTCTTCCTACGATGCTTCATCTACTTCTCGAACGCAAAGATATTTTTATTATATGTTTTATGACAGTATTAATAATAATAATAATAATAATAATAATAATTCAACTTATTTCCATTATTTTTGTTCTAATGAATTAAATAATTTAAAGAGCGCGATACCGCCGTCGCACGCGGTGAGGCTGTCGCACGCGATAACGCTGGCGCATCGCGTTATACGATACAGCGCGAAGGATGGATGGAAGGAAGCGAAGAATTGAGAGATGTGTTATTTAAATTTATACATTTATTTATTTGTCATGTTGTGCATGATATACAATATCACCTAAAGCGTACATTATTAATTCGCATTCAATATTAGAATTTCTATCATAAATCTTATGCAAAGCGTTTACAGCTTCAAATTTATTCACAATACAATTTTGACGTAAATAAGTCACGAAATATTTAATCTTATCACTTACACTGTTCGTATATTGACACAAATTGAAATACGCATGATCAACACATTGTTCGAGTTCGAGCATGAATAGTACAGTCGACGGTTTCATATACATACACTTGTCACATAAAGATAATTTCACAGTGTTCACATCACGTATTTTGACAAGTTCAATCACAAGATTTTGAATCATAAACGATGATGATGGTGTAGTCGATTGCACCAATCTTTCGATATTCGCCCGTTTTTCGACGAATGTTGTCCACGTGGCGTGCGGCAGGATGATGTGGTTGCCTCGGGTGTCACTAATCGCAATTTCCACGTGAGACATCATTCCCACGGCGATCCCAATCTCCAGAAATTTGTACGCTGTCGGAGTCAGCGCAAACGTTCTACCCATGATGTTACGTACGCTGCAATAAAAAATAAATAATATAAAATATTTTCATAGATATATAATCTTTTTCCATAGATATATGTGAAATACTTACAGTTCATGCTGAACGTGAGAATCCATGTTGATGATGATGTCGAAATCGTTTGAGTAACTGATGCAGTAACGTTGCACGAACCGCTTTTAAACTGTATCCCCCCTCCAGCGTTTTTAAAAATGCAGCGTTTGCAGATATGCAGCTGCAACAATTTTGCAAAAGACACGTACGGTGAAGAAATCATCAGTGTAATTCAATAATTTAAAAATGCAACGTTTGCAAATATGCAGTTGCTAAGAAAGAATTTTGCACAATACAGATTTTTAGACACGTACGGTGATGAAATCATTAGTGTAATTCGATATTTAAAAATGCAACGTTCGCAAGTTCTGTTTTATTTAAGATTTTTTGCAAAAGACATCCGGTGATGAGAGCAGTAATGTAATTTGATACAAATGCAACGTTGCCAAATTGCACATTTAATAGTTGAGAGATGCGACGTTGCCAAATAGATTGATATAAAAATTTAAGATTTAGACGCATGGCGTCATTAGTCAATCAAGCGACATGGAGCGAGATTTGATAGAGCAAGCTACCCTGCTTAGTACCAGAGAAGAGTACATCGCGTGGGAACAGCGATGCGACGAGTTCATCGAATCTTTGGAAGAACAGAGTCGGATAAAACGCCCGCGATTATCGATCGGTAATAGACAATCAGTGATCGCATGTATCGCGCGGCTTGAGAGTTTGAAAGATTCAGTGCGTAGTCGATTCGTGCATGTAGGCGCCGGACATGGACTCCGATGGCGCGAGATCGAAACGGCGTTCGAAAGCCGTATTCTAACGGGCGCGGTGATAAACTCTAATCACATCGACCCTCGTCGATTCCTCGAAGACGCGAGTGAAATTGTGCTTGAGCCATGCAGTGTGTTTTACAGCGATATGACTCTATAAAGATAAATACTGTATTTAATGGTGAATTCGTAGCTGGCGACAAACGCGCGAACAAGAGCACCGCAACCAGGAACTATGAAATATATCGATGCACCGATCAGAGCGAGTGGTACGTGTCACGCGTCATCGAGCCAATCCTTGGCATCGCTCAAAGAGTTTCAAGAACGCGATAGTGGATGGGCGTTATCGCGTATACTAAATTTAACGGTGAACGCGAATAAACTAAATCCTCTGCGCGCGGGATGTCACATCAAACTCCCAGAGGAAATTATATCAAAGAGAGCGGTGATCAACGTGCAATCCAAAGGCAATGCTTGTTTTGCATGGTCAGTAATCGCCGCTCTTCATCCCGCTGAAAGTCATACATATCGAACATCATCATATCCACACTATTCATCGGTACTAAATCTCACGGGTATTGAATTCCCGATGACGTTGAGTCAAATTAAAAAATTTGAAAATCTTAACGACATTTCCGTCAACGTCTACGCCATTGAGGATGGAATCGTACCGATACGACTCGCTGTCCGAAAGAGGAGCAAACACGTAAACCTGTATACGCGGAGGATTACGTCGAGGGGCATTTCGCGCTGATTAAAGACCTGTCACGCCTTGTGAGATCGCAAGTCACCAGATCCAAGAATAAGAAATACTTCTGCGATAGGTATGTATAATAATAATAACAATAACAACAATAACAACAATAACAACAATAGTAACAATAACAACAATGGTAACTGTGGTATTCTACGGTAGGAGGTCGCACAATCGCTGTGGGATCGGAGGATCTCTGAGGTCCACAAATAATAATCGAACCGATTATATAATAAAAGGCTCTTTATTCAACTCTTACACTAGGTATAGAAATATTTGGGCGTGATGCGCTAGGTTTACTTTAGTGTCCGTGAAAAGACTTCGAGGTGCCTTTCGGCGCCCGTCTATGGAGGATTTTTGTGGGGTGCCTTTCGGCACCCGCAGGAGGGAACTACTCTTCGGATGAGTCTGAACCGAAGAGTTCCCTAAGTTGCAGGCGCTTGGCCTTGCTGGCCTTGCGTAGGCGCCCTGGTGTTCGAGGGCGCTTCCTCGGCGTCTTAGGCAAAGGGCTGATCAGCTCGGGCGGCGGAGATGGCCGCGACGGAGATCCTAATGGCCGGCCGACCTGGCTTGCCACCGATGTGGATGTCAAAGGCGGCTGTAGAGGCTGTTCGTCGGTCTGCGTGGCCGTTGACCTTGTGGCCGCTCGCCTCCTCCGAGGATCCCGTGGAGCTTCCTCCGGACTGCACTCCAGCTGCGTCAGGTGCCAAGGGAAAAAAGCGATGCTCGCGTCCAGTGGTTTCTCTGCCAAGGTGACGTCCGGGGGCCGTTCTGGTTGTCGTCGCTGCGGCTGGTATGTGACACCCTTCCTCGCGGTCGGGACGCCCGGAGGACCTGGTGGGCCCCGTTTTTGTCGTCGCGGCAGGCTGGCGGTTTCTTGTCCCTGTGGTTGGTGATGGCAATAGGGGGCTCCCGAGGAAGCTTACCCTATTGGTGCAGAGGCTCGCTTTGAAAGTCAGAGGCCTTGCAGTAGGCTCGCCCTGAGAGACTCAGAGGCCTGCGAGTAGGCTCGCTCTGAGCGTCAGAGGCCTGCGTAACCACAGGCACACTCTGGAGAATACGTTGGATCTACTCAACACTAGCTAGAGGCCCAGAGAGCTCCTCTCCAAGTGCAGGAAGATCTGCTGGGTGGTCTCGCTGCTTCGTATATATCCCCATGCGGAATACTCTTGCACACGGGCGAACGCTCGACCGCGTGGCCCTCACGCGGAGGCGGAACTCCCGGGCGGTATAGGCGCCAGGCGCTCGGCTAGCGCCGGCGCTCGCGCCTCAGAGGCGGCGCGCTTGCGTCTCGCTTGCTGGTATTGTGGCGGAGGGGCCGCCACAGTAACAATAACAACAATGGTAACAATAACAACAATGGTAACAATAACAACAATGGTAACAATAATAACAATTTTTTTTTCTTTTTTTTCAGATGTCTCCACTATTTTAGCTCGAGCGCTAAATTTTAGCTCCACAGCGTCGACTGCGGAAAACTCAACGATTGTGCAATAAGACTACCGAGCGAGGACAAGTGGCTCGAGTTTAAGAAACATTGCAGAAAGGAGCGTGTCCCGTTCGTGGTCTATGCAGACTTGGAGTGCGCACTGGAAAAGATGGATAAAGAACCAGCATCATCAACGTACACGTACCAACATCACAACGTCTTCAGTATCGGGTATTACGTGTACTGTTCTTATGACGATTCACTATCAGGCTATCGTTTTCGCCGCGATAATAACTGCATATCGTGGTTCGCGGATGAATTGAAAAATTTAGCACATAGTGTGCAATCTGTAATTTCGACCAATGTTCCCATGGATTTTACGCAAGATGACTGGCGAAAATTCAACAACGCCACGCACTGTCATGTATGCGAGAAACCGTTCGCGAAAGACGATACGCGAGCACGCGATCACTGCCATCTCACCGGGCGATACAGAGGTCCCGCGCACTCAAATTGTAATTTAAATTATAAAGATTCGCGATGCATACCCGTAGTCTTTCATAATTTAACCGGTTACGACGCTCATTTCATTATAAAGGAAATTGCTACTGCCTATGAAGGACACGTTGATCTCTTACCGATAACTAAAGAAAAATATATCTCTTTTACTAAACACGTTGATGATACTATAGATGATAAAAAAAATTGTATACAATTACGTTTTATAGATTCATATAGATTTCTCGCTTCTAGTTTAGACAAATTATTATCTTTTCTCAGCAAAGATAAGCTGCGGGTACTGCGACGCGAATTTTCCCATTTATCTGAAGAAAATTTTAATCTTTTAACTCGAAAAGGTACCTTTCCGTACGAGTACATTGATTGCAGTGAAAAATTGAATGAATCATCCTTGCCGCCTCGCGAGTCATTCTATAGTTCATTGACAGACGGCATGGTATCCAAGAGCGATTACGCGCACGCTGTCAACGTGTGCCAGCGCACAGTGGCAATCGAAGATAGTTTGAACATCAAAAATCGCTGCCACGTCAATTCTAAACGGATTGTAACGAATTTTTTTTTAAAATTCGCAGAAAGGATCGTACTTTTTAAATCCACTGCCAAAAATTGAAGTTTCATAAATAGAAGTACGGTAGGAGGCGCGGCAGTGACGCAAAGAATGTTGAGAACTGGACATTGTTATTAAATTGGTTTATACTAGGAAGAAAGTACTTCTAAATACGCTCATAAAACTTGTAAATTCGACGATTTATCTGTTTTTCATATAGGTTATTATACATTTAGCAATTATATATTTATAAAGTATGATATACTTGTGTATATATATATGTATATATATATATATATTTTATATTATATATATATTATATATATGTGTGTAATATATATATATAGATATATATAATTCTCAAGTCATTCCATACTGAGTACTTGCAGTATTCTATGAAACACAGCGCAGAACTTTTCTGCATACGATTTTAAGGTTTATAGAGCGTCAAGCCTAAGTTTTCATACTCGACATTCTTCACCACATTGACGAAATTAATAACCTGTAAAAAAATAAGTGCTGGTTTAGGAAAAAATTACTTTCTTCCTAGTATAAACCAATTTAATAACAATGTCCAGTTCTCAACATTCTTTGCGTCACTGCCGCGCCTCCTACCGTACTTCTATTTATGAAACTTCAATTTTTGGCAGTGGATTTAAAAAGTACGATCCTTTCTGCGAATTTTAAAAAAAAATTCGTTACAATCGGTTTAGAATTGACGTGGCAGCGATTTTTGATGTTCAAACTATCTTCGATTGCCACTGTGCAGCGGTTCTCCATCAAAACGCTCGGTGAATATAGCGACCTGTATCTAAAAACGGATGTATTGTTGTTGGCCGACGTCTTTGAAAATTTCCGCGATAGTTGCGTCGCGAGTTACGGGCTCGACCCCGCATACTATTACACCTTGCCTGGCTTCACATGGGATGCCATGTTGAAGCATACAGGTGTAAAATTTGAATTGCTTATAGACATTGACATGGTCATGTTTGTCGAGCGCGGTATACGCGGTGGTCTGAGCCAGTGCTCAAACAGGTACGCGCGAGCGAACAACAAATACATGCCGTCGTATGACCCATCGAAACAGTCATCATATTTAATGTATTACGATGTCAACAACCTCTATGACTGGGCAATGTGTCAACCATTGCCATACGCCGACTTTTGATGGGTCGACGACGTGCAAAATTTCGACTTTTCGACTATCGCGCTAGATTCATCTACGGGCTATATTCTCGAGGTAGACTTGGAATATCCGCAACATCTCCACGACGCGCACACTGACCTACCGTTCTGTCCAACGCGAGAGAAACCGCCCGGCAGGCGCGATGAGAAGCTCCTCGCGACGTTATGCGATAAACAGCGTTACGTGATTCATTATCGCAACCTGCAGCAGTGTACTCGTCACGGCCTCCGTATCGCAAAGGTTCACCGTATATTGCAATTCACACAATCTCCATGGCTTCGTGACTATATAGAACTAAACACAAAATTTAGAACATTGGCAAACAATGATTTTGAGAAAAATTTATACAAACTTATGAATAACGCGGTATTTGGCAAAACCATGGAGAATGTACGCGATCGCGTTGATATAAAATTATTAACCAAATGGGAAGGCAGACACTGTGCTGAAGCAATGATCGCGAAACCCAACTTTCACAGTCGTAGCGTCTTCTCGGAAAATCTGGTCGCGGTTGAACTGCGTAAGCTCGAGGTGAAGTTCGACAAACCGATATACGTGGGTATGTGCATCCTCGATATATCGAAAACGTGTTTGTATGAGTTTCATCACGAATATATGGCACCGCTGTTTCACGATAAATGCAAAATTATGTATACCGATACTGATAGCCTCATATACCATGTAGAGTGTGACGACGTATATGAAATTATAAAACGCGATAACGATAGATTTGATACTAGCGATTACTCTGTCGACAATCCATATCCTATTCCGCTCGCAAATAAAAAAGTTCCAGGTCTTATGAAAGACGAGAACAACGGAGCCATCATGACTGAATTCGTCGGGCTTAGAGCGAAAATGTACGCTTTACGTGTGCAAGGAAAGATAGATACGAAAAAGGCAAAGGGTGTCAAAAGTAACGTTGTGGCAAGATCCATAACGTTTGATGATTACACGCGATGCTTAAACGACGCTATTGAAATGACGCGCAGGCATACGATATCGGAAACAAAAATCGCTCTAAGTCCGCATGATGATAAGCGGTATAACGTATCAGGTTCTACCGACACGCTCTCGTGGGAACATTACCGGTGTAAATAAAACATATCTTGTATGAATAATAATAATATTTAATATTTATACATGTATAAAATGTATAATATATGTAATATATCATATATAATATATATAATATGTAAATATATCCATATGTAATATATAATATGTAAATATATTTGTAAAGGATATTTAATATACTTTAATGTATAATATATAATTTATATAATGTGTAATTTTTATAATGTATAATTTATAATTTTATAATACATTGTCTTTATGAATCCACGAATTGTGTGATTTGTCAAGTCCCAACCATTTCACATAAACCTCGTTTCCCCTTTTGCGCAACACTTTTTCAACAAGGTATACATCGGGATTAGCGACGCGATGCAGTTCGTATTCGTAGAATCCTCCAGCTATGAGCTCTCCGCGGGAATCCTCCAGTAGATACGTCACTGGATTAGTTTGC
>NW_017275131.1:16280-20815 GCF_001594065.2 Cyphomyrmex costatus
TCGAATCTTCTTTTCAAATTCATTTAACATAATTCGCACGTTATTCTGGAATGATGTTATCTTTCTTTCAATTTCATCAAGACGATCTTTCAAATCTTGAACACTCTGCTGCACGTATCGTTTGTTTGCTGCGTCAGTATCATCCACTGGTAGCGCTAAACGTCGAATCTTACGCGACTTTGCGTCAAAGTCGGCTGCAACTCGACAAAGAACGTTATCGCGCACGTAATTTCTGAATTATCCGCACCACTGATAGTGCGTTTCGGTTCCTCCTCCGAGCGACAATCCAAACTTATTGATCGGCATTTCGATGTCGACTGATCGACATGTATAGATCGTGATCAATTTATAATATGTCCGGCTTCGCGAAGTTCTTCGATAATCGATAGAATCTCATTATCGTGGCCGTTGTGACCTGCTTGACGCGAGGCTTCGAGCAATCGAAAGCGACCTACAAGTTCGTTGGGATCGTCCCAGTGTACGTAATCAATCCTGTTGTCGGTTAATGACATGACGCATGGCAAATCAAATTTTTTCTTTATACCGGTCCCAACTTTTTTACCTAGCACCAATGGTTCGATGATGTTCTTATACGTGTGTCCCTTGTTACCCTATACTTGATTATCAGCGTTATGACCACGCCGATAAGCATTTGTGATCAACAGAATGCTCTTGTAAGTCTGTACGTCGTCATCAGTGCATATACTTTCGTTGGAAAATTTCATAAAGATCAATTCGTTCAGTCCGGGTGTTCCATCGTATCTTTGTTCATCTATAATTATGTCATCGTTTTCGTTCAAGGTGATACGTTTGTCACCGAGCATCGTTCCCTCAAAGTATACTCCATACACGACGTTTATGTTGACAGCTTTCTTACCGCTTAAGACCGCTTTCAGATATTTCTGTCCCAAAGGACCATAGATTGCATGCAGTTTTTCTTGCCCCTCGGATGCTTGAAGCAGATGTCGGATGGATGTTACGAGCGGTTCATTGGCAATCTCGAATACTTCTTCGACGGATGGAGCGTGGTCGTACGATAACTCGCGCGATCCTGTTATTTCAGACATTTCGTTCAAAGTGGATGGTACAGTTTTCGATCTATTCAACGCTGATTTCACAGGTGTGGAAGCCTGTATAGGACTATCGTACGAATCGTTCGGTCGTTTTCGCTTCGGTTTCGGTTCCTCGTCTTTCTCCGAAAAGAATGTTTCAATGTTGATAGGATCCTTGGACGATTCAACAGTGTTTTCAACAATTTGTTTCAACGGTTCGGTAATAGGTTTAAAGTGTCTCTCCAACGCGATCTCCTCCTCCATTTTACCAGTCTTCAAAGCGCGATACTTTTTACGAATTGAATCCCTCGTTTTCGCAATCTCCATGACTATCTTCTCATGATCTTTGTTGCTGTCCATGCTGCACAGTCAGCGTATCGATGACAACTAATCGCTTCATGGTACCGCAAAGTCATTAAATCCTTTTCTGTATCGTCCGTTAGCAAGCGCACTGTCCTTATCAATTACGAGAAATCCATACTTTTGCTGCCAACATTTACGACACAAATCGCAGAAATCTTCGTATAGCATGTCGGTATTGACATGATCGTTGTACACGCGTTTCAGGTTGGTTCCATCCTGCTTAAACAGAATCAACAGATTTGCATTGTCACGTATAAGATGCTTCGGTATCTTTGCATAAGTCTGACAGAGATAGAAGCAGTCAACGTTCGCGTGGCGACCCATTGCAAAGTACTCTCTTATCGCGTCTTGCTTGTCGCATGCCACGTCATCAAAGATAAAGATTGAATTCGGAAGCGCCTCGCTCGGTGGAATGATCTCGCTGTTATTGGAGAATGTAAAATAGTTTATTTCTTCGATCGGTGCTAATAAATTTTCGAGATATCGATACTTTGGTTGTTGCAGAGATTTTGAATAAACGTATACGTTTTCGAAGCGTACACCGTTCGGGCTCTCCAACAAACTTATCAGTACATTCGTCTTGCCGCAATTCGACGGGCCGCAAATGATTGCGCGAATAGAACTCGGCAGCATCTTGCCATGCTTGCGCATCTCTTTATTGGTTTGCACTTTACCGTCGAGATTCGTCACTTTGATAGACTGCGACTGGTGCACGAACCGCATATTTTCGCGTTACACAAGAAACTGGAAAATATGTCGCGAGCGGGCCTATTTATAGAGCTACGTAGAGCGTAATCGCTCAGTAATCAAAATGTTTCTCATCGTGTCGAATGATTTAACCTCCAAAGAATTGGAATATATACCGAAAATTGTTTTACTGCGAGAGTTTGAGAATTGTATAGATCTGCTGTGGGATAGACTACCTGAGCATATACGAGCCGATTCGGAGGTACAACGACACCGTCGGTGTCTGAAGCATTACAATTTGCCGAGTCATCAAACGCATATCGACGGTCCAGCGCCGTTGATAAAGAATTGTAGCGAATGCCGTCGAGAGGCAGAGGTTTGTTAAATAAAGCGATAAACGCGCTTCCTTTCGAACTGCACATTCCCGGTTACCAGTTTTGTGGACCGGGGACGCGTTTGGAGAAACGATTAGCTAGAGGCGACAGAGGGATTAATCCATTGGACACGGCGTGTCGCGAACACGATATAGCGTATTCGCACAACAACGGTCTCACTGAAAGGCACGCGGCTGATAATATACTCGCTGAAAAGGCGCGGAAACGCATTACCTCGAAAGATTCGTCTCTTACAGAGAGAGCTGCCGCCACAGCTGTTTGGGCGGCTATGAAGGCTAAAACGAAGATGGGCTTGAAAACAAAGAAGCGAAAGAGTAAGAGGATACTTCCGATAGCGAAACGCGGCGGTATCCTGCCTGTTCTTCCGCTGTTGGGCGTCCTCGGGTCGTTGGTCGGTGGAGCGGCGGGGGTCGCCAAGGCTGTAAATGATAGCAGAGCAGCGGAGCGTCAGCTGGAAGAAATGCAACGTCATAATCGCGTCATGGAAGATCACGGTGTTTATCTCGATCCCTACAAGCGTGGACGAGGAGTAGTAAAGAGAAAAAAAGAAACGTCGATGAGACGTACACCAACGGGTGTAACTACCAACGTGCAACTGCTACAACTTGCAAAACGTATGCGCATTCCGTATTTCAGAGGTATCTTTATGAGTACAACATTACCGGTGGAAGGAGTACATCGAAACGAAAGCGGTATCGTGAATCTAGACAACGCAGAGGGACCTGGTACGCATTGGATAGCGTACGCGAAAAGGGGGAATCGTGTCATATATTTCGACAGTTTTGGTAACCTCCGGCAGCCGAAGGAACTGGAGCGATATCTAACAAACTGTGTAATCCAGTACAATCACATACCTTATCAACGTTACAATCAGAGCAATTGCGGACAGTTGTGTCTACAGTTTCTACGGACGAGTGATAAACATTTTAAAGACTGACATTGCGCGGTTTAACTCAGTATTCGTTCAAACATGTCGCTGACGTTTACGCTGACGGGCAAAAGTAGTGTTCTAGCAGTGAGCTATTTTCCGGCGGTAAATTTGAGCGATGGCGATTACGATCTCGGTCTGACTGACTTTGAAACGTATTATACTCTACCGAATGTAAATTCAACAAACAACAAGTTTTATTTCAACAATGAGGAAATTGTGATTCCCGAAGGATCTTACGAACTGCGCAATATAGAGCGATTTGAAGCGTGAAATTTTACGTTCTCGTGGTGTAAAACGTAAGGAGGATGACGAGTATCCACTGGTAATTCGCGCCAACAACAATACGATGAAGAGAGATATCAGATGTGCATATTCGATAAATTTCGCCAAACCTTACAGCATTGGACCGCTATTGGGATTTTCATCGAATCGTGTGCTTGAACCGCAACAGTGGTATGAGTCGGACGTGCCAATAAATATCATCAACGTAAAAATTATTCGTATCGAGTGCAACGTGACCGCGGGTGCGTACAGCAACGACAAGTGCGTGCACACGATACACGCGTTTTCACCGATTGTCCCACCAGGATATAAGATATCGGAAAGGCCGACGCAAATCATTTACCTTCCGATCGTCGTACGAAGCATTACGGATCTGACGATTCGCGTGGTAGATCAAGACGGCCGATTGCTCGATTTTCGTGGAGAGGAGATTACCGTTAGATTGCATGTACGAAGACGGCGGCGCTAACGTGAGATGCTTGTGCTGAATGAACAACCGAAACAGACGGGAGATTTTAACGGAGAGATTTCATCTAGGAAAAGACTCAGAGCGTCCAACGTTGCATTTTTAAAGTCGTTGGGTTTTATCGTACGAAATAGCTGATATCCTGAACATTGTCGGTGAGCCGATCTTTGACGATCGCATCGTCAAGTTTGAATTTCATACGTACAATCCATACGCCTATACCACGTTTGGACATAGCGACGAGATACGAATACCTATACAGCAGCAGGATTTATACAAGTTGCCATGCGAAAGTATTCTCTACATTGAAGGAAGATTGACCGTGAAGAAGAAGGATGATGAGACGCCAACAACGCTTG
>NW_017275132.1:0-6017 GCF_001594065.2 Cyphomyrmex costatus
TAAAATAATATGGAGAAACCTGTTGAGAAAAGCATACACGCAACGGAAAAGAGTGAGAGAGAGAGAGATAAAGCGCGTCGAGTGAGTCATCCGAGGCGCGACCTTGGAGATAGATCGAGGTCGCGGCGAAAAGAGACGACGAAAAAGGAAAAAATACCCATCACGCCGCGCAACGGGAAAACAGTGAAGACGAGTGAGTCATTCGTAGAAATGAATTGTCTCCGGAGCGCGACCGTGAGGGCTATAGATAGATCGAGGAAGAGGAAAAAAACAAATAAAGGTGAGAATCGTCTCCGAGGCGTGCATCGCGTAACGGTAACAACAACAACAACAATTGACGATTAGTTTCGTCGTTTTTTGAAAAGACCAACTGAACATTTCACCCAACACATCTTTTTTTTTCACTCTTTTATTTTTCATTTTATTTTATTTTTTCCCCCAGCCGTAACAACGATACGACGCGCGACCGAAACGAACGACGACGACGACGACGACGACGACGAGCGCACGATACGCGCGTGATCGAGCTACGAGGAGGAATAACGACGACGACGACGAACGGACGACCGTCCGATCGACCGTCGCGCCGCTCGCGAGGATCTCGACGGCGCACGCGCGGGAACAGACATAACCTGTAAGAACGCGCGCGCGGCGAGAGAGAGACATAACCTCGTTTCACTCGCCCGCGGCGAGCGCGCTTATGCTAACCTGATAACACAACGCGCGCGATCACGTGGCTATCACGTGAAAGCGCGCGAAAATCTCGACGGCGCACGCGCGTGCGCGAGAACGGACATAACCATTCCTGTAAAATGCGCGGGAACGGACATAACTTGCAAAATGTACGTGCGCGGACATAACCTGCAAAAGCGCGCGCGCGCGAGCGGCGGACGTAACCTCGCTTCGCGCGCTCGCCGCGGCGACGGCGCCCGCGACGTCGTCATGGCGACCGCCCCGGGCGCCCCCACCAGCAAGGCGCGACCTTCGACACCACGACTGGAATAGCCAATGGCGTTGCTCCTTTCTTACTTTCACACGCACACACGCAAACTCGCACGCACACAAACAAAAAAGCAGCAACGCCATTGGCTATACCAGCCGTGGTCATTTCTAAACGGTTTAGTATATACCTAGGTCTACTACTCAAATCTTTTATACAAATGATAAATGTCATTAAAATTAAGTAGAGGAAGGTCAGCGATACCGACATACTACTTTGTTTTTGGACTATATTTTTTAGACAAAAGCAGAAAATAAATCTTTGAAGATATAAATGTAAACTGGAAAGTGTCTTCTATCGATGCTCTATAGCAATTTTTATAATACTGTTAAGAAATTTGCAATAATTAACTTTTTTATCGAATAGGCGAAAACAAGCGTCAGACAAAATGGGCCCCAAAACTGACATACGCGTAAATGGCCACAGAGCATGTGCATGTGACCGCAGTGCAGGTTATGTTACGATGCACAATATGTCGTGATGGGACACGTGTCGGTTTAGGCTATAAACGATTTTATTTTTAAAACCGTATTATAAGAAAAATAAGAAACAGGAAAATATAAATAAAATAGTTTTAGAAAACTACAAACATATAAAAGGACTTAATATTATCACTAATATAGCTACTATTACTTAAACTACGTAATTTATAAAATAACATCATAAGAATTTTGTTTTCACATTTGTAGAATTCGTTTTTAGCTGATTTTATATAGAAACAAGCCACATATATATGAATTATGGGTTTTTACTTCTTTAATTATCTAAACAGATTATGTTTTCATTAGTATTAATGAAGTGCAAAGATTAGTTTACGAGAAATAAGGGGGTGTCACTTTAGGAGACCTATGTCAGTATCGGTGACTTTCCTCTAAGTAATAAGGTAGAATAACTTAGCGCCGACTATTGATATCAAATCTTTTATACAAATGATACATGTCATTAAAATTAAGTAAGTAATAAGGTAGAATAACTTGGCGCCGATTATTGATATCAAATCTTTTATACAAATGATACATGTCATTAGAATTAAGTAAGGATAAAATCATGTAGGTTTTTAAAGATGGTTCTACTAAACAGCAAATGTGATTGGTCAGTTTCACAGTCGATTTGGTGAAACTGGCCCAAATGGTTTTTTGACCAGCAGTACCCACTCTTAGCGCTTTTTTCTACCTTTTTTTTAAAAAGGTAAGTTTATAGGCATATACTTAGGTTTCATTGTATGAAGATAAAGATGATACCTCATGGGTTTTATTTTTTAATTTAGTAGAATTTAAATAATAGTACTATATGGGTTCTTAAAGATTAAAGGTACCACTTGTGTTTTACTTTTTATTTTAGAATTTAACTGGCCCAAACGGTTTAATTTGACGCCGACTGTTGATATCAAATCTTTTACACAGATGATACATGTCATTAGAATTAAATAAGTGTAAAGATAGTATACCTCTTAGATCTTTAGAGATAGAATTTAACTGGCCCAAACGGTTTTTTTATCAAAAGCACGCACTCTTACATATTTTATGGAAAAAATCCATATTATATGACAAGATAATGAAATACAACGAAAAAGATGAGTAGTGAGGATGGGAGGAGGGAGAGGAAGAAGAGGGAGGAAGTGCAATGTATCGTAGAATTTAACTGGCCCAAACGGTTTTTTATCAAAATAAGGAAAACATCACGTAGGTTTTTAAAGATGGTTCTACTAAACAGCAAATGTGATTGATCAGTTTCACAGTCGATTAAGTAATTGGCGTTGGTGAAACTGGCCCAAATGGTTTTTTGACCATCAACACCCACTCTTAGCGCTTTTTTCTACCTTTTTTTTAAAAAGGTAAGTTTGTATGGTGAAACTGGTTAAACTAGATATAAAGGAAGAGAGATAAAGAGATAGAGAAAAACATGTTGGTTTAATACATTTTTATTGCAATATTTGACTGTTTATTTGAATGTTTACAAGACACAGAAATTACAATTTAACTTGGCGCCGACTATTGATATCAGATCTTTTATACAAATGATATATGTCATTATAAGAAGATAAAGATAGTAATACATGGGTTTTACTATTTATTTTTTCAAGTAAAAATTATACTATACATGTTAAAAATAATATCACATAGGTTTTTAAAGAAAGAATTTAACTTTGCGCCGGCTATTGATATCATATCTTTTATACTGATAATACATGTCATTAGAATTAAATAAATAATAAGAATAATAAGAATAATAACACTTAGGTTTTTAAAGAAAATATGGTAGAATTTAATTTGACGCCGACTGTTGATATTAAATCTTTTACACAAATGATACATGTCATTGGAATTAAATAAGTGTAAGGATAGTACCTCTTAGACCTCTTAGATCTTTAGAGATAGAAATTAACTGGCCCAAACGGTTTTAGTTTACGTGCTGTTCCGACAACGAAAATAATAATAGCTGGACAGACATTTAAAGTTATGAGTGCTATATTTTATTACGGTTCGTCTATCGATGAGGGTCATTATACAAGTATGTGTAAAGAAGGAACATCTTGGATTGAAATCGATGACGCACAAGTTATAAAAAATCGTATACACCTCGTACAATTTCGATCTGATGCACGATTGCCTGCGCGTTATTTCAATAGCGTCGTTTAAGCATCGCGTGTAATCATCAAACGTTATAGATCTTGCCACAACGTTACTTTTGACACCCTTTGCCTTTTTCGTATCCTTCTTTCCTTGCGTAAAGCGTACATTTTCGCTCTAAGCCCGACGAATTCAGTTATGATGGCACCGTTGTCCTCGTCTTTCATAAGACCTGGAACTTTTTTATTCACAAGCGGAATATGATATGTATTGTCAACAGAGTAATCGCTAGTGTCAAATCTATCGATATCGCGTTTTATAATTTCATATACATCGTCACATTCTACATGATATATGAGACTATCAGTATCGGTGTACATAATTTTGCATTTTTCACGAAACAGCGGTGCCATATATTCGTGATGAAATTCATACAAACACGTTTTCGATATATCGAGAATGCACATACCCACGTATATCGGTTTATAGAACTTCACCTCGAGCTTACGCAGTTCTATCGCGACCAGATTCTCCGAGAAAGCGCTACGACTGTGAAAGTTGGGTTTCGCGATCATTGCTTCAGCACCGTGTTTGCCTTCCCATTTGGTTAATAATTTTACATCAACGCGATCGCGCACATTCTCCATGGTTTTGCCAAATACCGCGTTATTCATAAGTTTATATAAATTTTTCTCAAAATCATTCTTTGCCAATGTTCTAAATTTCGTGTTTAGTTCTATATAGTGGTGAAGCCATGGAGATTGCGTGAATTGCAATATACGGTGAACCTCTGCGATACGGAGGCCGTGACGAGTACACTGCTGCAGGTTGCGATAATGAATCACGTAACGCTACTTATCGCATAACGTCGCGAGGAGCTTGTCATCACGCTTGCCGGGTGGTTTCTCTCGCATCGGACAGAATGGTAGGTCTGTGTGCGTATCATGGAGATGTTGCGCATATTCCAAGTCTACCTCGAGAATATAGCCCGTAGTTGAATCTAGCGCGATGGTCGAAAGGTCAAAATTTTGTACGTCGTCGACCCATCGAAAGTCAGCGTATGGCAATGGTTGACACATTGCCCAGCCATAAAGGTTGTTGACGTCATAGTACATCAAATGCGATGATGGTTTCGATGAATCGTACGACGGCATGTATTTGTTGTTGGCTCGCGCGTACCTGTTTGAGCACTGGCTCAGACCACCACGTATACCGCGCTCGACAAACATGACCATGTCAATGTCTGTAAGCAATTCGAATTTTACACCTGTATGCTTCAACATGGCATCCCATGTGAAGCCGGGTAAGGTGTAATAGTACGCGGGATCGAGCCCGTAACTCGTTACGCAGAAATTTGTCGCGGAAATTTTCAAAGACGTCGGCCAACAACAATACATCTGTTTTCAGATACAGATCGTTGTATTCACCGAGCGTTTGGATGGAGAACCGCTGCCACACGTTGACAGCATGCGCGTCATCGCTCTCGGATACCGTGTCGTCTGTCAATAAATTATAGAATGACTCGCGAGGCGGCAAGCACGATTCATTCAATTTTTCACTGCAATCAATATACTCGTACGGAAAGTCACCTTTTCGAGTTAAAAGATTAAAATTTTCTTCCGACAAATGAGAAAATTCGCGTCGCAGTACCCACAGCTTATCTTTGCTAAGAAAAGATGCTAATTTGTCTAAACTAGAAGCGAGAAATCTATATGAATCTATAAAACGTAATTGTATACAATTTTTTTTATTATCTATAGTATCATCAACATGTTTAGTAAAAGAGATATATTTTTAATACAAATACAAAGAATAAATAGGCTAATGAGAGTAAACTCGCTGTTATCAATGCGAAATCACAAAAAACAATATATATTCTCGTTAACAATCAAAAAAATGTCATATATAAAATACTATACGTTTCGGCCTAACATCCGGTCCATCTTCAGTAATAAATTCACATAAAAGACATGGATCTATAGAAAAGTGGTCACTCTCAACGTCAAACAATCAAATCCATGGTTGGTAGGTCATGTGCAAACGACAAGACGTTAATCTAAGTAAAAATTAAAAATTAATGACAATGATTGAAGAAAGATGAAAATGAACACTCACCGACAAATCCATGATTAACAAGATAAAGTTGTATTAAAGAAATAAAGGACCACCATCAGACAAACAACAAATTAATATAAAACAAGTCAAAAGATAAAAATCCGAAGATAACATTTTGGTGGTCACGATTTAAATGTAATAATAGTAAACAGAACAACTCTAAGAGGAGCAACGATGTATCGATTTATCTCGCAGTAACCTCGATGAACATAAATATCCAATAAAGTCGTACATACAGTTATAAGCGCATGCGTGTAACCAACGATACAGGAATCGATATAATTCTTCCAATCAGATAACAAAGATCACACAGATATATCGAAGTCATAATA
>NW_017275132.1:8859-10132 GCF_001594065.2 Cyphomyrmex costatus
GACAGGTCTTTAATCAGCACAAAGTGACCCGCGATGTCATCCTCCACGTACAAGAGGTTTACATGCTTGCTCCTCTTTTGGTCAGCGAGTCGTATCGGTACGATCCCTTCCTCGGTGGCGTAAACGTTGATGGTAATGTCGTTGAGATTTTCAAATTTGTTAATTTGACTCAACGTCATCGGGAATTCAATACCCGTAAGATTTAGTACCAATGATTAATGCGGATATGATGATGTTCGATATGTATGACTTTCAGCGGGATGTAGAGCGGCAACCACCGACCATGCGAAACAAGCATTGTCTATCGAACGCACGTTGATCACCGCTTTCTTATTTTTAATTTCCTCCGGGAGTTTAATGCGACATCCCGCGCGCAGAGGATTCAGTTTATTCGCGTTCACCGTTAAATTTAGTATACGCGATAGTGCCCATCCACTATCACGTTCTTGAAACTCTTCGAGCGATGCTAGGATTGGCTCGACGACGCGCGACACGTACCACTCGCGCTGATCGGTGCATCGATATATTTCATAGTTCCTGGTTGCGATGCTCTTGTTCGCGCGTTTGTCACCCGCTATGAATTCACCGTTAAACACAGTATTTATCTTTATAGAGTCATATCTCTGTAAAACACACTGCCACGCTCGAGTACAATTTCACTTGCGTCTTCGAGGAATCGGTGGGGGTCGATGTGATTAGAGTTTATCACCGCGCCCGTTAGAATACGGCTTTCGAATGCCGTTTCGATCTCACGCCATCGGAGTCCATATCCGGCGCCCACGTGCACGTCCGCGCACTGAATCCTTCAAACTTTCGAGCCGCGCGATACATGGAACTTGCGAACGTTGCATTTTTAAATATCGAATTACACCAATGATTTTATCACCGTACGTGTCTAAAAATCTGTATTGTACAAAATTCTTTCTTAGCAACTGCATATTTGCAAACGTTGCATTTTTAAAAACGTTGGAGGGGGATACAGTTTAAAAGCGGTTCGTGCAACGTTACTGCATCAGTTACTCAAACGATTTCGACATCATTAACATGGATCCTCACGTTCAGCATGAACTGTAAGTATTTCACATATATCTATGTAAAAATTATATATCTATAAAAATATTCTATGAAAATATCTTATATTATTTATTCTTTAATGCAGCGCACGTAACATCATGGGTAGAACATTTGCGTTGACTCCGACAGCGTACAAATTTCTTGAGATTGGGATCGCCGTGGGATCGATGTCTCACGTGGAAATTGCGATTAGTGATAC
>NW_017275132.1:13759-16455 GCF_001594065.2 Cyphomyrmex costatus
AATGTAGTTCTAAAAATTAGTAAAAGATTAGTTAGGTCGAAATTTTGAAAATCTGTAGAATTTAATTTACGTAGAGTTCTATTTCAATGATTTTTTGATAAACAGGCTCGACATTTTTGTATGTGCTTGCATATGGAACGTCTTTAGCCATTTCTTCAATACAAATGTTTCCAGTTCTTACCGCGTGGAGGTAGACGTTTATAAAGAACCTTTTTTTTGTTTGTTTTTTATTTTTTGTTCTTTTTTGTTTTTTGTTTCTTTTTTGTTTTTTTTGTTTAACTAAATTTATTTGCAATTTTTTCGTATCGAAAATAGTATTTTTGAAAAACTGCCGATTTTCACCCCTTTGGGCTATTTTATGGGGTGGTAACAAAATTTAACCTTAGATAACAAAAGAAAAGATGTTTTCTACTATCTGTGATATGTTTTCCCCCATTTTTACCTGTTTTCAAAAGCCGAAACAATTTTTTTTCAGAAAAATCCGTAAAATAGCGATTTTTTGTAAAAACGTTATTTTAGATGTGGTCGCACAACCCCTTCATGATGAAAAATGAATTTTTTGTGTGTATAACTTTATTATTTAGACATTTTGAGCCGGAGTTTTCGTGGTTTCAGCTATCGCCAAGACCTCTTTCGCATCGAAAATACGATTTAAAAAAAAAAGTTACCTTAAAAAATCATGTTTTTTTTCTTAAATTGAAAAATAGGGTAGGAAGGGGTAGTTTTTTCAAAATTTTCGTGCCGGATTCTGAAAGAGCACACTTGAAAATACCCGCCTACAAATTTTCAGATTTTTTTAAGCATAAATAACAAAGTTGTCCGTGCTTAAAATTGACGGACAAAAACGGACAAATTGGGTCAATAAGGGTTAACCTCGAAATGTGTGTGTATGTGTGTGTGCATTGCAGAACGCAGTTATGTAGTATCGCGTTGACAGCTGTCAACGCGTTTCTGACTGTAATTTTTATCAGGGAGTACTCGCGTGAATCTATAATAATGGTTACGTTTATTTTGAATTTCGCGGAACCGCGAGTAAAATAACTAGCATTTGCAGATTCCAGTTTCCGTTTTCCGGCTCCTTTTTCTGTTAGGGTGTAACTACCTAACTTTTGAATTGCACGGCGTTAGCTCGTCGGAATATTAGTTCGAGGATTCGAAAGAGGTTCGATCGGTGGGAGAATGCGAGGCAAGTAAAGTCTCAGACAGGTGTATGATAACAAAACAATTCACTTTATTATATTCGCCGAAACAGCTGATATTCTGCTGGAATGAGATATAAGAAACGGCTTAGCGCCGAGACAGTCGTTATGGATATCGGCGTGTATGTGCGATGTGAGAGTGTGTACGTGTATTTGAGTGTGTGTGAGTGTGTGTGCGAAGCGCAAGCGGCGCGGTGTTTATTTGACAATGCAGAGCGTGTGTGCGGGTGTGTGTGTCTGTGTGTGATATGAAGCGCAATCGGCGCGGTGTATATCGCAATGCGAGTGCGTGAGTCGCGAGTAAGAATGCGAGGGAGCAAGTGAGAGCGAGTGAGCGGTGTTGCTCGCGACGATGTTATGACGGGCCGCAAAAACGGTCGGGCTCACTATGCTCCCTTTTTTCCTCGCGGTTTCGGCTAGCGCGGCTGATCAGTTGTAACCGGTTTATTATTAGAACTGTCGATGCGGCAGTCTACAATTCGTGACGCGTGGTTTTTCGGGCGTTATCGCGGATTCGCGTATGTGCGCTGAGACGGGCGATGACCAGCGGCCGAGAACGCTCGGCAGAGGTGGAGAACTCTCCACCCCGGGCGACTGCTGGTCGATCGCAATGCGTGGTGTAGAAGGTGGTCGATGCACGCTGCACCGAGACGGCTGCCGAGAACGCTCGGCAGAGGCAGAGCACACTCTGCCCCTTGGTCCGTGCCGTTCGGTGCAATAGGACGCCTAATTGGAAACCTGCCGAGAACGCTCGGCGGAGCTAGAGCACACTCTAGCCCGTTTTCTCGGTGTCGTCTTAGGCTCTAGGATGTCGGAATTCGTTGTCAGGAGCAGGTCGGGACAGGAATCACCTGTTTCTTCGTAATGCGGCATTTTTATACGACCGAAAATGCCGCGTTCGTGGTTTTTCGCTTTCGCTCGCGTTTTCCCGTGCTTTGCGGTGTGCAGGCCTAAGTCCCAGAAGTGGGAGTCCGTGGCGATCGATCTATTTCGTTTACGTTCGGCGGTGCTCGGCGTTGTGCGGCCGTTACTGCCGCTGGTACCTGCGAATTATGCTTTGATTCTTATCGGGCGTTATGCGCCCTCATCACTGCATTGCATAGCAATGCAGCGGCGTTCGACTGGGTGGTATGTGTTGGAACGATGGGGGGATGCATCGTTACAAGGGTGCCGTCCCATTAAGCACGGATCGGAATGACGGATCGGGTATCTCACTAGAATTGAGCATTCCGTTCCAGTTCCGTTCCGTGACAGTTTTCTCTACCCGTCCCATTCAGCAAAAACGGAAAAGAATCTAGTTACAAAATATATTTTACCGTTACAATTCAATATTTTAGAGAACTCACAATAATATTATCAGCAAGATAATTGCACAAATTATATGTATATTATTGCTTCAACTGCTCAAAATAACGAAATATCGGTGAATCAAGCATATTTACCAACGATCGACGCGACATTCCGTTCCGTTTTTGCTAAATGGGACGGATAGAGAAA
>NW_017275132.1:17156-20305 GCF_001594065.2 Cyphomyrmex costatus
ATATATGGGGCATTCTTTGCCAAATCGGCCACCCCCCCTCGCCAAAATTTGGCGCAACGTAGAGAGTTGTATGAGGTCTCATTTTGAAGCTATATTTGTCTAGTTTTTTTTGGTGAGTGGCCTTTTTGGAAAATTCAAAATGGCAGCTCCAAATCAGCACTGCAAAACACCAAACTCTCGAAAACGAGCGTAAAAAACATTCATAGAGCTTTTTGTGACGGCGAAATATACCGTTTTAGGGTTTGATTCTTTGTTTTTGGCTGTGCTGATTACGAATCTTGCATCAGAATTTTGAAATTCAAAATGGCGGATCCAATATGGCGGATGAATTTTTAAAAAGTGATTCGATTTTTTTGAAACTCGTTACTCGAGGGTTTTAGGGGTCGTAGATTACGAATACGAAGTCTGATTTTACAAATTCAAAATGGCGGATGAATTTTTAAAAAGTGACTGGATTTTTTTGAAACTTGTTACTCGAGGGTTTTTGGAGTCGTAGATTATGAATCTATAGTTAGATTTTAAAAATTTAACATGGCGGATCAAATACGGCGGATGAAAAATCTAAACTGTAAATTTCATCGTACCAAAAATGTTGAATCATATTCTATGTCAAATTTTGGATACAAATGCTCTTTTGCGATTTTTTGATTAAACGCATCACTGTCAAAACAAAAACTTATAAACATTAAAATGTTTGTTAAACGTAGAGAAGCTGAGGTTCTAATGTCGTATCGAAGAGTGTAATGTTTCAGGTGAGTAATTCCCTTGCCTCTTACTTTTGTGTATGCTTGCAAGTGCGTGTGCATGTATGTGCGCGATTTTTCTATTAAACGCATCGTTTTTTAAAGAAAAAATTCATGACTATTGACGTCGACTCTTTTTTTATTTGCATAAATTACTGACTACATTAGACTAATTTATATCACGATAAAGATTGGTGATTTTGTCGTAATCTGAGAAAAGTCATAATTTTCGAAGATCTGCCTTATCTGCAATTAAAAGGAAATTAGTGTATTTTTTGCAACTACTGGAAGGGATGATTTTTTAAATATTTTCGATAGCGCAGGCGCGGAATCAGCTCATTTTTTGGTGTTAGATTGTACTGAAATAAAATATCTCTATAAACTATGAAAAGTAACATAGACCCAATATACGATTTTAATTATTCACTAGCTATAATATCTGTATCGTTGTAAAATGCTGCTTTGCCCCATATATATCAGCATCTATGTTGGATATCATAAATGTAAGCATCATTTAAATTCATTTTTATATTAATGAAAGTAAAGGTGTAACGTTTCCTTTGAAAACTACGGGATGAATATACACACACACACACGCACGCACACACGCACACGCACGCACGCACGCACACACAGGTGACGGCAAGGGGAACCACCTGATCAAAGCACCCCGAAGACATGTAAATCCGACTATGCGACCTCCGCGGGGTACATGTTGGATGACGCTAACGCCAGCGGTATACAGACATTTCAAATTTAGTACCTATCATTCCGAATTTGTATTCAATCACTACAAAATTTTCTCTTCACGGACGTACTTTTTTATCTTATGGGTTCTACATCCTTCGATACAACATTCGAAACTCAGCTTTTCTAAATTTAACAAACATTTCAATGTTCATAAATTTATGTTTTGACAATGACGCGTTTAATCGGAAAAGCGCAAGAGAGCATTTGTATCCAAAATTTGACATAGAATATGATCACATTGTTATAAAATTTGTATTATAAAATTTCAAGTTTAGATTTTTCATCCGCCATATTGGATCCGCCATTTTGAATTTGTAAAATCAGACTTCATATTCGTAATCTACGACCCCTAAAACCCCCGAGTAGCAAGATCCAAAAAAATCCAATCTCTTTTTAAAAATTCATCCGCCATATTGGATCCGCCATTTTGAATTTGTAAAATCAGACTTCATATTCATAATCTACGACCCCTAAAACCCCCGAGTAGCAAGTTCCAAAAAAATCCAATCACTTTTTAAAAATTCATCCGCCATATTGGATCCGCCATTTTGAATTTCAAAATTCTGATGCAAGATTCGTAATCAGCACAGCCAAAAACAAAGAATCAAACCCTAAAACGGTATATTTCGCCGTCACAAAAAGCTCTATGAATGTTTTTTACGCTCGTTTTCGAGAGTTTGGTGTTTTGCAGTGCTGATTTGGAGCTGCCATTTTGAATTTTCCAAAAAGGCCACTCACCAAAAAAAACTAGACAAATATAGCTTCAAAATGAGACCTCATACAACTTTCTACGTTGCGCCAAATTTTGGCGAGGGGGGGTGGCCGATTTGGCAAAGAATGCCCCATATATATCATTTATCTAATATATATATATCTAATCAACTAAAAGGTCGTTATTAGGCCCATTTTAAAGGTTTTTTTATGCTCTTCAATTTTTGTCATATAATATTTTGTTGTGCGACCGATATTTTTCGAGATATCGAACGATTTATCGCGATTTTTGTACTGAAAATAAGTTTTTTTTTTTTTGCTTTTTACTCGGTATTCTTAACGGAAAATGTAAAAGTGACTTCAGAAGAAGTTGTAGAGAATTAAAAAACGAACAATTCCTTTTTTATTTTTTTTATATTTTCTTTTTTTTTCGAAAAATATCGGTCGCACGACAAAATATTATATGACAAAAATTGAAGAGCATAAAAAAACCTTTAAAATGGGCCTAATAATGACCTTTTAAGTTGATTAGAACCCGAGTTATTGCGAAAAAACCATTTTTTTTGGTGTTTTTAACTGTAGCAAAAAAGCCAACCGGGAAACAGAGGTCGAAAACTTCAAGTTAAGCTTTTCTTGACATCCCTGAGACCCCCCAAGAAGAAAATTGCTGCTTCCAATTTTTTCTTTTTTAACCCATTTTTATGTACATAATGACTGGACTACAAGGAATTCTAGAAAAGCAAAGAATATCTTTTGATGAACAACGTGTTTATGTGCATTTTTACAACAAGGAAATGTTGACGATAGTCTTCAAAATATATCAGAGTTTGTTTATCAGGTAAATATTTAGATTATTAAATATTAAGATAAAATTTTTTTTTTAATAATATAAATAAGGCCCAATAAGTATAAAACAATATGAATAATAAAAAGGGCAATGAGCCA
>NW_017275133.1:0-805 GCF_001594065.2 Cyphomyrmex costatus
TACTAAAAGTTATTAATAAGATACATTTATAATCTACAAAATAATGAATAAAAATATAAATTTCTATATTCAGCATAAACTACTTTTTTTTTCTTCGTCCTTTCTTTCCCATCCCGTTATACTACAAGTGCCTTCGAATCTCTACGTTAGATTTACTACGCGCGATTATATTAGTAACATATTCGTACGTATGCCGTCGGCAACCTTACGTCAATCGGCGCGGCACCGGAGTTGTTTTTGTATACAATAGATAGGGTCGCCGCAATTGTTTTTATATATACTTAGATAGGGCAGAGAAATTTCTCTCGCCTATGCATCTCGCTGATGCATCTCAGTGCTCTTTCGTTTGACCTAACGAGCGTAACTGCAGTGTGACGACGCAGGCACTCAGTTAATTTTTTTTTTTGAACAATTAAATCGTAGTACGATTTAATTGTTCAAAAAAAAAAACTAACTGAGTGCGTGCGTGTGTGTGTGTGTGCGCGTGCGTGTGTGTGTGCGTGTGCGTGTGCGCGTTATTTTTTTAAAAACCTAAAAACAATGGGGCACCGCGAACGATTCGTGCGCGAGTTCCTCGCGGACGAGGAGGTGATGGAGGTGGCGATAGACATCGCCATAGACATCGCCATGGAGGTAGCCATGGAGGTTGCCATGGACTTTGACAACCCTCCATGGCTGCCTCCGACGCCACCTCCAACACCTCCTCCTGTGGAGGACGGTGGTGACGGCGGCGAGGACGACGACGACGTCGTCGTCGTTGACGAGGACGACGACGATGTCGTAATCGTGGACGAAGTGCGCGTCG
>NW_017275133.1:4058-6183 GCF_001594065.2 Cyphomyrmex costatus
TTTTTTTTGTTCTCAATAAACCCGCATATTGTTACTTTAATACTGAGAGTATGATTTTTGGGCTCTCGGCGTAATCTTTCCTCTTGACTCTCCCTGTATCAGAGCAGCCCTTGTCCCTTCCCCAGGATCCTGCCCCTCTACCATTGATCGAGCTGGCCTAGCCGCGTAAGAGCGAGAATTTCCGGGACCTTGGCATATGTTTCGCGTTTGGTGGAGTCGCGTTGGGAATTCGAATTGTTCGCGAGGTCGACGTCGCCTTTAAAGACGTCTGGCGCCCAACTTTCGCGTTTCGCGATTCTCGCTCGATCGCTTTCGCCTTTGGGGTCTTCATTATAGTCGTTGTTCGACGAATCGTGCTCATCATTTCTTTCGACTTGCGGCGCGCAAGCGAATAACGTCGCAAGAGAAAATTTGGCGCCCCACGTTGGGCGAAACATATGCCAAAGTCCCGGAAATTCTCGCTCTTACGCGGCTAGGCCAGCTCAATCAATGGTAGGGGGCAATGACCGCACGCACATCGAACGATTATTAATAAAAAGCAAATCTTGCACTTCGACAGGACAACGAATTGCCGAAATGCAAGAGGACGAAGTCCGCGTTGCACACGGCACGAATGCCGCTAGTTCGATGACGCCTATATATTCGACGGTCTAAGGACCGGCGATAGAGTCTTGTCAAACATCTAAACGTAACGATACGTTACGCGCGTCGCGAGAACCGAGTCATATTACATCCGCGATAACGAGTGTCGCCGACCGGTCTAAGTCACGAGCGAGGACTTTAACCCGAATATATTCTTTAATTAAATCAATTCGACAATTGTAACCAACTATTCGAATTGTAACATAAGCAATTAACCACCAAAGTGTAATCATTCAATCGGGTAATTATAATAATTAAATAAAGGGTTACGATTACTTAAATAAATGTAATCAGTGGTAATAACCACTCGAAATTGTAAGTGTTATAATAAATAAAAGGGGTTATTTTAATAAAAGTGTGGTGCAGTGTGTGTTTGTTCTACAACCTTGACCACTTTCCTCGTTTTCCTCGTGGGTTCCAATCCTTTGAGCGGATCGAATCCCAGAATAATATCTTGTTGCACCGAGAGGTACAACACTATGCTAGGGGAATTACTTGGCAACTTTTTAAAAGACATAAACAACGTTGTGACAATATACAAAATAATAAGTATATCAAACTAATGGAATGATGTGTACATCTCTGATGTGTAGCCTCATTTTATAGGAATAAAATCACTTTCATATATCCGAACAAAATATTATTTAAATAGATATAAGATACATGTATAAGATTTACTATTTCACTATTTCTAACGTCATAATTCACCACAATAGGTGTACGTATCAGCTTCCAATTCACGTATACATTTGCTATTATAATCCCCATAATATTACCGTCATTACAAACAAACTCACGGACTACGTGATCGACAACAACGCGCAATACAATATCTGTTGCGTAATAGTCTCGTGCGCGTGATCCTTCGATTAAAAATGAAAAGGTTTGCTGGTTCACGAACAAATATAAAGGAATCCTTTCTCCCTTCAAATCTACCGTTTCGGTGAAAATTAACAGAATTGTTTCTCCAGAAATATTCTTACGATTATATAGGCAATTATATAAGCGTTAACTGAGAAGATAGCGTGTTTAGCATATTAAAAATTGTACATATGATATACTTACATTAGCAAAAAATCAGTAATGGTTGATTTAAAACAAACCAAACAAAAACAATTTTATGCCGAAGCAGTATTCTTGAACACATTTCTGTTTTAACATTTTTATCCTATCTGAGTAATTTGAAAAATTTATCGGAAATTGGAACATGACATTTATTCGTTATCCAAACAACGAAAGATCAGAGCAACGTTTGTTCGAAATAAACTGTGATACCTTGTTCACAAGATTATTTATCATTTGTTATTTATCTTTATTATCATTTGTACGCGCTATGCACGTTTACACTTTTGTATTTTCGCTCGCTTTGCCACGCTCCCTTCTGAAAAGAGCGCTACCTGCGTTCCCCTTCTCCTCCGCATTCGCTTATCAGCGTTCGTTTCTGCGTTCGTTTGCGTTCGTTCGCTTCCGTATCTGTTCGTTC
>NW_017275134.1:0-11842 GCF_001594065.2 Cyphomyrmex costatus
AACGTAAAATTCTATACATACCTTGCAAATCAATAATTTTTGAATTGTCGTTTGTGAAATGATATACACAATCTATTTTCTTAACTTTACTTTCATCAGTAGATGTTTCATTGAATATAAAACCATGTTTATCTGAAATTCATAAATAATACATATAAAAGCAAAATATGCTAATTAGAAAAGATACAATAAATTTATATTACCAGAACCCTCTAAAATTTTTATAGTCAATTTTCATTCTTAAGGATTGAAAATTAAGTCATTCTTTTTTAAAACTGGCTCAATTTTCACTTTTTTGAGTATAAGATTCCACTCCACAGATTTTAGAGAAATGCAGGTAATATAATCAGTTTTAAAGAAAAAAAAAATTTTTGATATGTTTCATACATGTCACGAAGAAATATCAATGCATATAATAGCATTCAAACATATAATTTATGTCATAAATACCTTGTAATTCAACAATCCTTATATCATCATTCATGTTATCATCATGTGTACTGTCTAATAGATCTATACTTTCATTAGTAGACATTAAATTAAATGCAACATCACGTTTTTCTAAAATACATACATATATATATATATATATATACACACATACTCACAGGTTAATAAAATAACAGTAGAACATATTAGCATATTGATATCAGAAAAAATTTAGTAGATATAATCAAGATTTAATAGATCTATATATCACTTTTAAGCTTTTAGCAATATAAATTGCCAGAGGCTCAGAAATTATATTATTAATCTAATTAAATGGGAGAAAACCTATTCTTATTATATTCCTATTCCTATCCTGTACTTCTTTCTTAATCCTATTCCAATCCTATTCCTATTCTTATCCTATATTTCTTATGTGAATTTCGTATCATTGATATAATTAATTTTACATTTACCTTCAATTTCTGTTTCAGTCATATTCGATGTGAATATGACTGGTGCATTTTTCATAAGATGTGGTGCAATATTCAGTATATCAAGATCAATAGTAGCTTCTATTTCCTCTGGTCCTCCACCAGTTGCTAAACGTGATTGTTTCTCTTTAGTTAAGGCCTCTCTTTGCGATTGTTTTAGATTTGCCCATAATTTTTTTAATTGTTGGTACAGATCTCTATAATAAAAATGTTATATAACTTAGTATATTAAAAAGTATGTAATATCACAGAGAAACCTTCTGATATTATATTATAAATTATAGTTGTTACCTCTTCACAGATTAGTGCTGAATGATTGTATTCTGTACATATCTCACTCCATGCTATATCTTTATCTTTCAGTGTTGTAGCATCACTTTTTTTAATTTCTATTACATTTTTATATTTATCCAGTATCTGTAAAAATACTTTTCTTTCCATCATAGTGTAATGTTTGTTTCTGCTCGAAGTAAGCTTTTCTTTGCACGACATTCTCTGTAAATAAGCATGTTGATAATTTAATCATATTCTGATGTAGCGAATTATATAAGTATCAATTATATACGTACCAATGAGTATTCATAAACAATTATACAAATAAGTAATGATAAAATTATATCAAGTACACTAGTCTAACAATCATCAAACAACCTTTAAAAAAACCTTCACAAACCTTAGCAAATCCAATCGTAACTTTATCTGTATTTTAAGTTGCAATATCGCAACATTTATCCGCGCTGGTAAGCTCACTGATGGCCACCAAAAAAAAAGAAGATCGTTCAGTTGCTATACAGATCGTTGCGTAGCAACCGAACGGTGTGAATAGAAACGGTAATGAAGGATATCCACCATCACCGACGAGCATTCCATTTAATTTGCGTTTTCTGTACCGCATATAAATGCGTGAATTCTGGAATATGCGTCTATCATACTCACTTCCTGGCCATTCTGGGACAATGTCTAATATTTCAGTACGCGGTCAGACAATAACCTACAAAAATCAAAATAATTACAATTACAAAAAAAGAAAATGTCTATAAAAAAATTTTACATCTTAAATATAATTGATATACAATATATTGAAAGTTTAAAATTTAATAATGGATTAAATAAATAAATAGTATAAATAAACAACTTTTTTTCATAATGTAAATAAATTGAACTTCTTAAATAATAATTTTTAATAGAAATAAGTATTAATTTGCATTGTTTAATATTTAATATATACCTGAACATTTAAAGAAAAGTATCCTTTTCGATTGCGATATACCTCATCAATATTTTGTAATCTTGTATGACTTAACCGAATATGTGTGCAATCTATTGCTCCATCAATCGAGGGAAGACCTATAGCTCCAGGATCACGTCCAAGTTCTTCGAATAAACGTTTGTTTTCAGAGCATGCTTGATCAGATGTTGGCATTTTTATATATCTATTTATGTTACTTGCTATTAAACAAGAAACTCGTGCAATAATTCTTGATATTGTAGACTGTGAAACTTGTATCACATCACCCATAACGAGCTGTAAAATTTTTATATTTGTAATTTTTTTATTTGTATATATAATTATATTGTATATATAATGAATTAACCTGAAAACTTGCTGTTGCATAAAACCTTAAACAGATCAATAACTGTAAGACAGGAGCTACAGGTAATCCACGGTTATTAATTTTTGCCAGTCCTTCCTCCACTAATGGTAAAATACCGAACATAACAGAATCCTTGGAAAATCTAAATCTTCTTTTAAATTCATTTTCATTAAAAAATTCAAATGGATTTGGTGCTTCACGAATGTATCGCTTTGGTGCACGTATCAGTATTTCTTCGTAGTTCTTCTTCTGCTTCATCATTTAAAAAATTAATATCTTGAATTTCTTGAATTTCAAGATGACCACTAAATGACCAATAGATGACCTTGCACTTATAGTAAATAAAAAATACTCCCTTTATGAGTCAATGTTGCTTCGAAATTTAATAACCTTCAACATTTCCTATAAATATATTTTTCTTAATGAGTTTAAAATGTATTTCGTTTAACTTCTTTTACACAAGAATATTAATTACAAGTAAAATACTTACGCACAATTAAGGCATATCTATTACCAGCACTCTTATCACGTTTGACAATGTAATGTTCGAGTCCTACAAGCCATGATTATAATTTTTCTTTGAGAACTTGCAAATACAAATGTCCACCTAATAAACACTCTTGCATCATCACAGCATCCACACCTTCAACGGCGCATTTGTTATTTGCGAAAGCAAACAGTCTTTCAGTCATAAATACAAGTAAATGGAATTTATCGATAGGTTCACCAAGATGAATAGCGATACAATACCTATACGATAAAATGTAATGATATATATAATATAGAAAATTATACATTTAACATAAATTAGGAAAATTAATGAAATTCAAACTCACTTAATGATATAACCACAAACATCTACATCAGTTGCATCTGTAGGTAATTCAAGAGAATTTGACTTTATACATCTTTCCTATACAAGCTTTACTTTGTTTGTGCTAGTGTAGATCTTATTCGTGCACCGCATGTAACATATTTCTGATGTTATTCTTGTAATAAAGATCCATTCCATTTAATCTGCGTTCTCTGTACCGTATATGTATGCGTTAGTTCTGGAATATGCGGCTATCATGCTCACTTCTACTGTAGTGATTAGTTCTATCTAAAAAGTCTTTCAATTAAAACATTTCGCATGATAAGGCCGTCTCCAGGCTGCCAATGAGCCTGAGGCACAGGAACTTCATCGTTTATATCGTCGACTCCTTCTTCTTTCAAATTATCATTAAAAATTAATGATAAATCATGCAACACAGCTCATGCCACAATAATGATTGTAAATGTTAATAGCTTTGTGCTCAGTCCTTTTGATAAGCATGGAAATCTGCGTTTTATAATCCCAAAAACTCTCTCGAGAATTCTTCTTGTCCTCCCATGGATCATGTTGTACCTATAAAAAATATAAATACATGTACGTGTATGTGTGTATGATCATGATGTTGCGTATGTGCGTGCGTGTATATGTGTTATAATTATAGAAAAATACAAACCTTATTTCTTCGTCGGTATTAGGATTAATAATCGGTGTGAGCAGAAACGGTAACGAAGGATATCCACCATCACCGATGAGCATTCCATTTAATCTACGTTCTCTGTACCGCATATATATACGTGAGTTCTGGAATATGTGCCTATCATGCTTACTTCCTGGCCATTCTGGGACATTTTTTATTTTCGATTGCGATATACCTCATCAATATTTTGTAACCTTGTATGAATTAACCGAATGTGTGCAATCTGTCGCTCCATCAATCGAGGGAAGACCTATAGC
Source organism: Cyphomyrmex costatus (assembly GCF_001594065.2). Taxonomy (NCBI): domain Eukaryota; kingdom Metazoa; phylum Arthropoda; class Insecta; order Hymenoptera; family Formicidae; genus Cyphomyrmex; species Cyphomyrmex costatus. The sequence continues at coordinate 4,284 of NW_017275134.1, forward strand.
TCCAGGACCACGTCCAAGTTCTTCGAATAAACGTTTGTTTTCAGAACATGCTTGATCAGATGTCGGCATTTTTATATATCTGTTTATTTTACTTGCTATTAAACAAGAAACTAGTGAAATAATTTTTGATATTGTGAACTGTGAAACTTGTATCACATCTCCCATAACAGATCAATAACTATAAGACAGGAGCTATAGGTAATCCACGGTTATTAATTTTTGCCAGTCCTTCCTCCACTAATGGTAAAATACCGAACATAACAGAATTCTTGGAAAATCTAAATCTTCTTTTAAATTCATTTTCATTAAAAAATTCAAATGAATTTGGTGCTTCACGAATGTACCGCTTTGGTGCACGTATTAGTATTTATACGTATTCTTCTTCTGCTTTATCATTAAAATTTAATATCCTGAATTTCTTGAATTTCAAGATGACCACTAAATGACCAATAGATGACCTTGCACTTACAGTAGATAAAAAATACTCCCTTTATGAGTCAATGTTACTTCAAAATTTAATAACCTTCAACATTTCCTATAAATATATTTTTCTTAATGAGTTTAAAATGTATTTCGTTTAACTTCTTTTACACAAGAATATTAATTACAAATAAAATACTTACGCACAATTAAGGCATATCTATTACCAGCATCACGTTTGACAATATAATGTTTGAGTCCTACAAGCCATGATTATAATTTTTCTTTGAGAACTTGCAAATACAAATGTCCACCCAATAAACACTCTTGCATCATCACAGCATCCACACCTTCAACGGCGCATTTGTTATTTGCGAAAGCAAACAGTCCTTAAGTCATAAATACAAGTAAATGTAATTTATCGATAGGTTCATCAAGATAAATAGCGATACAATATCTATATGGATCCTCACAGTAGTTATCATTATCTGAGTTTGAATTGTTTATTATGTCATCGAAGCACTTCCAGGTATCATCGCGTATTTCAGTAAAATTTTTTTTCTACGAGAACTAATATTACTTTGTGTATTGTTTATATCTTCGATGACAGTATTATTTATATCTTCGACGACTGTATTATTTATTTCAAGTAATTCAGTAATGATCCATTGCCTGGCTTTATTTTCATCTGACAAAATCTTTATTTTGAATCTTGGACGTAAAACGGTAACTAGTACAAAATATTTTCGATCTTTGAATCCTATATAACAATAAAAAATTAATTTATATTAAATAATTAACATTGTAAATATAATAATAAAAAATAATAAATATTACAACAATACCTGCAGAATTGAACAATCGTTCTTCCATTGCTTTTTTGAGATCTTCCTTTAACATTACTATTCCAGCATCTTTTTGTCATTTTGTAAGATACAAATGCAAATAGAATAAAAATTGCTGGAATAACATACCAAATTGTCTCACAATCAGAACTTAATATTTTAGTTATTTCTTCAAATGGTTGGAGAACACGTAAAACTCTACTATACTCCATTGCATAACTGTAAGGGTTGGTATATCTCTGTCCGCAGCATGTGCAGTTATTGCTTGTCGTTGTTCATGAAGATTTGACAACATATAAAATGTAGAATTTCATCGTGTTGTATCATCGTAAATTAATTTATGATTTGGCAATTTCAAAGTTTTCTGGATGCTACTGAGTTTCGAGTAAGCAAGTGAAGACTGATTAAAATGTTCAATAATTTTCTGACATTTTCTTAAAATGTGAATGAACTTTTGATTTTTAAAAATACAATTATGAATTATAAATTGTAAAGTGTGAATAACACATTCTATATTCTCTCCTAATATACCTGCAAGATACATAATATTATTAATTAAATATAATTTAAAATTAAGAGTATATCAATTACTTTAAAAATATATTCTTTAATGAGTGCATTCAGTATTACAATCGTACCTGAGTGCTCCGTGAGTTCTTACATCTAATTAGTATATATTTCATTAAATCTAAAAATATAGACCAAACAAATGTAGGAATTCACTGAATGTTCACACTCATGTAAATGAATGATTGTAGTATTAAATGCATCCAATGTAATATAATGTTTGAGTCCTACAAACCATGAATATAATTTTTCTTTGAGACCTTGCAAATACAAATGTCCACCAATAAACACTCTTGCATCATCACAGCATCCACACCTTCAACGGCGCATTTGTTATTTGCGAAAGCAAACAGTCTTTTAGTCATAAATACAAGTAAATGGAATTTATTGATAGGTTCATCAAGATGAATAGCGATAAAATATCTGTATGATAAAATGTAATGATATATATAATATAGAAAATTACACATTAACATAAATTAGGAAAATTAATGAGATTCGAACTTACTTAATGATACGATCACAAACATCTACATCAGTTGCATCTGTAGGTAATTCTGAGAATTTGACTTTATACATCTTTTTCCTATACAAGCTTTACATTGTTTGTGCCAGTGTAGATCTTCTTCATGCACCACATGTAACATATTTACGATGCTGTTCTTATAATAAAGATCATCCTCGATCAGTTACGTCTATCAAACATTTTAATATCAGATATATTAATGGCACAACATACGTAGTTTTCTTGTATGTAAATGCAAGTTTTGCAGAATAATCTGTGCAGTGTATTGTTCTGTAAAGAGACACACACTGATAATATATTAACATGTTAAGAAAATAAAAAATATTTCATGTAAAAAATTCCATTCAGATACATACAATTGAAGAGTTGTCCTCCCGAACACTTCGCAAAAGAATACCCATCTCGATGAAATGATCATCATAACGTTTCCAAGTTGGTCTCTTAATAGCAATGGGATAGTTTTGTCTCGTCATTATTAACATACGTACAAGTCGTTCTAAACCTTCGATTATAAAGTATCCACCCTATTCTTGTTCATGTTCGCTGCGGTCGGATGGTTTTTCGGAACTCCTTCCACTCCTTCTTCTTCTTAATTTAGTTGCCGGTTCCGTTATAAACTGGATTAACGTGGCCAGTAGTACCAAAAGGAAACTATTTGCGTCAAAAAATATGTAGATGTGAAACCAAAGTGGGTGATGCAATGCCCGCGAAAACGGCGTTGCTCGAACGGTATCCGAATGCCTGCGTCTACGGCGTCGTCACACCGTAATAACGCGCGTCATGGGAGTGGTCCAAAGATGCAAAACGATGAACAAACGAAATGAGCCCATCCGCGGACCCATATCAATATGATACAATGCACAGTCGAAGTCGGCAACACTTTCAAAAACATACAATAGAAAGCACCCGATCCGAAACGCGTCCGTAACGGTCGGGTGATTTGTCGGAACTGGTCGGAACTCCTCCTTCCACTCCGTGGATTCTTCGAAACTGAGCACTGGTTAAAGCTCGATCAAGAATGGCACATTCTAAAATTTTACAGAACGTTACGTTACGTGAGGGAAACCCTTAAAAACGTGCAAATTTATTACTAACCTTGCAATCACTTTTACTTGAGTCGTCTTCGTTCTCGACTTGGATTAAAACAAGATTTGTTTAGGAATCATTTTTGAAGATGTGCCCAAATAAGATCACCTTCACCACGCAACATCTGAAGATTTTTCTCAAGTATCTACTTGTTTCGTGACTATATCGAAACGCCATCTTAAGACTATGTTTAAGACGGTCTTGAATATGCTTTCTTTTTAAAATGCAATATTCCTATTGGAGGAACTAATCGAAATATCACGGAAATAGCCGATTCACAAATAAGCACGATCTTAAGTATATCTTTGCGAAGTCGATCTTGAATCAAATAAGAATTACTTAGATAAAAACTTCTTCGTGAAGACAGTCTTGTTTCATCACTATGAAATATATCGTTCTTGAGGCGATCTTAATTGAATAAGACGATCTTCATCAAGACATTCTTAAGTGCTGATTTGAGCCCGGACTATGAATACCGGCCGAAGAAACGATAAAAATGCCCACGGGCGCAACCACCAACGTGCAACTGCTTCAACTTGCAAAACGTATGCGCGTACTTTAGAGGAGTTTTCATGCGTAACGCGTTACGGATGAGTGGCGCACGCCGAAACGAAAGCGGTATCGTGAATCTGGACGAAGTGACAGGCCCCGGTACTCACTGGGTAGCGTACGCGAAGAGGAACGACCGCGTCGTGTCCTTTGACAGTTTCGGCAATCTCCGACCGCCCGAGGAACTTGTGCGATATTTTGGTGTTACGACTACGATATAGTACAATGGAACGTCCTATCAGACGTACAATCAGAACTTTTGCGGACAGATGTGTCTGCGGTTTCTACAAACGGTTGAATTTTAAAAAGCTCGACGAGACGTCGTGTGAATTCAGTGCTCGTCGAACCATCATGTCGTTAACACTTACGCTAAGTGGGAAGAACAGCGTTCTCGCGGCAAGCTACTTTCCCGCGATAGACTTGAGCGACGACGACTACGAGCTCGGTCTGACGATTTTCGAGACCTATCACACAATACCGAACGTGAACGATTCGAACAATAAATTTCATTTTGGAAACGATGACGAGGAAATTACGATCACCAAGGGTTCGTACGAACTACAAGCCATAAACGAATTTCTTAAACGTGCGATCTCGCGGAAACGTCCGCAAAGCGACATGCTCGATATCGTTGACATGGTGCGTGGAGACGCACCTCGCGATGACAACGACGACGACTTGCATGGAGAGTATCCTATAGCGCTCCGCGCAAACTACAACACGATGAAGTGCAATATTATATGCGCCTTCAGAATAAACTTTGACAAACCAAACAGCATCGGATCGCTGCTGGGATTCTCATTGAAGCGTATATTACGACCGCGAAAATGGCACGAGTCGGACGTGTCGGTCAACATAATGAACGTAAACGTTATCCGCGTCGAGTGTAACGTAACCACCGGCGCGTACAGTAACGGTAACAGCGCGCACACGATACACGAATTTTCGCCCCAAGTGCCACCGGGATATAAGATATCGGAAAAGCCGACACAGATCATTTATCTTCCGATCATCGCACGGAGCATTACGAATCTAACGATACGCATCGTCGATCAAAACGGGCGGTTGCTCGATTTTCGCGGAGAAGAGATCAGCGTCAGATTGCACGTGTAACGGCAACAGCGATAACGCGCGCGCGCGCGTGAGATGCTCGTGTTGAACCAGCAGATAGATAACGTATCCTTCGCAAAGCCATCGCCGCTCGACAGTACTCGCTCATCCGAACGCATCGAAAAGAAGAACAAGAGGCTCAGTGCATCGAACGTTGAGTTTTAAAATTTCTGGAATTCGCGGTGCGCAACTTTTGAGAAAGGTGACCGACATTCTAAACGTCAAGGACGAACCAGTCTTCGACGATCGCATCGTCAAGATCGAGATTCACACGTACAACCCGTTCGCCAACACGACGTTTGGACACAACGATGAGATACGAATACCAATACAACAACAAGATCTGTACACGCTGCCGTATGAAAGTTTTCTGTACATCGAAGGAAAATTAACAAAGAATGTAGTGGTACCGAACGCCGACGTGGCACTGGGAAATAACTGCGTCGCTTTCATGTTCGATGAGATTCGCTACGAATTCAACGGCGTAAAGATCGATCGCAACAGAAACGTGGGCGTAACTAGCACGCTCAAAAACTACGTGACGGTGTCATCCGACAAAAGCGTGATTCTGCGAAACGCTGGCTGGGATCTGCAGACTGAGGATGATGGATACTTTAATTTCTGCGTACCGCTCAACGTACTACTGGGATTCTGCAAAGATTACAGACGCGTGGTGATCAACGCTCGTCACGAGTTGATTCTGATACGAGCGCGCAACGATGTGAATTGTCTGTTGGGAAATTGGACGGTGGAGCCAAAGTTTGAACTGTTCAAGATCCAATGGCAAATGCCGCACGTGGTATTGAGCAAGATAAATAAGCTGTCGATGCTACGGGTCTTGGAGAGTGGACGATACCTGAGCATGCCTTTTCGCTCGTGGGATCTGTACGAGTACCCGCTTTTACCGAATACGACGAAGCATTCCTGGACTATGAAAACTGCGACTCAGCTGAAAAAACCGCGATACGTCATCTTTGCTCTGCAAACGGATCGAAAGAAGATGGCCGAAGATACGAGCCGATTCGACGACTGTAAATTGACCAACGTGAAACTCTACCTGAACTCGGAATGATATCCGTACGACGACTTGAATCTGGATTTCACTAGAAACAAATGGGCAATTCTGTACGACATGTACGCGCGTTTCTGCAAGGGCTACTACGGATACGAGTATCTCGAACCGAACCTCACCGTTACGACTTTTTTACGAAACGGTCCGTTCGTAATCATCGATTGCTCTCGACAGAACGAATCGGTCAAGAGCGCGACCGTGGACGTGCGAATGGAATTTGAGTGCAAGGAGAACGTACCCGCGAATACTACCGCGTACTGTCTCATCATACACGATCGCGTGGTCGAGTATAACCCGCTGACCAACGTTGTGCGCAAAATCATCTAAGCGCGCGATATAAAAATCTACGATACGTCGACATCGTTCGCAGTCTTCTTCATCTCGATGACATGCGTGTACCGACGTTCGTGGATCTGCAAGGTTTCATCGTCAACGAGAGATTCATCGTGAAGGAAGTGGCGATACTGAAACACGGGACCGTACTCCCGCACTATATTTTTACGAATCCCGTACCATGGAGATTTTTAACAAGATCCGACAGGTCTTGCGCTTCCTGGTTGATTGCCTATCACCATGGATTGCGATGGACGGACGGGACGACCTCGTACAGCGAGGCGAAACGCCTGATTACGAGTGCTGTACGCGAGAAGGAGGAGGATGCTGTGGTGTACGTCAAGGGACGTGAGAAACGAACGTGGCTGCGAGACTTGCTTCTGGACGAACGCGTGCACATCGAGACCCTGGATGCAGTTTACGAAGACATAAAATCTTTAGCCGATATAGATGCCATTGATACTATGCGATGTGGACATCACGCTAACAATTGCGCTTTACAAAATATATTCAAAATATATAATTGGTGGTTGCAAAGAAATTTTTTTAAATAAAAATTGTGTAACGTAATTATCGTGTTTTCTCTTTTCCTATATATGTACTTAGTATGTAGGTATGTATGTATGTATGTATAAACGCATAGACAGTATATATATATAGACAATGCGTAAAGCTCTTTTCATTCAATCGTAATCTTACGAGCGTTACGGCATAGACCGAGTAAACGATTATCTGCATCGAAAGTGGACCAAGCTCAAGGGATACCGTCGGTTAGACGACGATCGTGAGCCGCTGTGCCCACCGAGCCCCTCACCATCGAAGAAAAATCAAAGGTATTGGGAGTTGCCTCCTGAACATACGTCGAAGGATACATCTTCGACGAAAAATCAAAGATATTATTGGGAGTTGCCTCCAGAAAATACGTCGAAAAATACATCTTCGACGAAAAACCAAAGATATTGTAATTGGCCTCCAGAAAATACGTCGACAGATACATCTTCGACTTATAAGCCGACGTCTTCATCATCGTCAAAAAATAGATACGAACGTC
>NW_017275134.1:11853-16084 GCF_001594065.2 Cyphomyrmex costatus
CCCCCCCCCCTCCCCCGCCATTGAAGGAAAAAGCGCGGGAAGCAGGAAACAACACGTCATCAAAAGATAATACATCATAAAAATATAAACGAAGCATAGCCTCGAACACTTTTTCCGTGAACTTTCAAGACATTGACTGCTTTATAACAGGATACAAAAATCCTCCTTTGTCATCGTTAATTTTTATCTATCTAATGTCATTACGTTGACAGATAATCGATATAAAATAAAATATGCTAGCAAGCGCCGTCTGCCGTTTAAAACGTGAAAAGGACAACAATTTAACGCCGTCTATCGTTTAAAACGTGAAAAGGACAACATTTCTAATGTTAAAATTTTTGACATTTCATCTTCACATCGAGATATCTTCCTTCGTAGGGTACGTAGACAATAAAAACATATTTATAATATAATTTAAACACTAAAACTAAATTACGGATATATAAAAGTTGATAAATTCAGCCATTTATTGTGAGATCCGATAATCTCGAGTACACGGAACTCATCGACTCGCGTAAAGATACACGTGCGGTCTCGCGCTTCGCGTTCACTTGGCGCGAGACACTACCGTATCTCTTGATTACGAAATTGATTATCAGAACAATCCTTCTTCACGATATTAATTATTAATTAGAATAATAATTTGTAAACGTATACTTATGAAGATATACGTGAAAACTTGTTAACTTACACTCCAAAACCTTGAATCAAACATAGTGTTCTAGGTGAGAGAAATAACTATCAAAATAATTATTAAATAACAGTTTTTTATATTTTAAAAGTAAATCACAAAAGATGAGTATTAATTTTAAAAGAATTCTTATATATAAAAAATTAACCTTGGCATACATATAATGAGGTATTCAAGTACATGTTCGAGTTAGTCTGAGTCAAATCAGACATAAAGTTGGGATAATGTATACTGGCCTCGTCTAATGTAAGTTTAAGATTATAACACTGGCATCAAGAACTTTCAATTTACTCGGATCTAATATCTTTATATTATTATCGTTTTTAATATATACTGACTGTAGTTAAGTACATTGTATTTTGTGTCAATTATTCCTTGATCATCTAGTATCTTTACGGTATTTGCTCCTCCCAATTGAACACCATTTTGATCAATTACCTTTAAATTGTGTAACTGCAAAATATATAAATAACTTAAATAATTTCAGTTATTTTTTTTTCAAATATTTTATGAACTAATTAGTTTCATAATAATAATACATAGGATTTTATATAACCAACTCAAAACCGGAATTTCAAACAAAAATTAGAAATTTGACTAATAAAAGATTAAAGGCTTTTAATTTAAACTATTTTCGTACATATTCATATTTGATTCAAGATTGTGGAGCACATAAGAATTCTTTTGAAATTATTACTCATTTTTTGTGATTCATTTTTGAAATATAAGAAGCTGTTATTTCGATCTCTCACCTAGAACATTATATTTGATTCAAGATTTTGAAGCACATGTGTGTGAGTTACAGTTTTCAATCACGTGTATCTTCATAAGTATACATTTTCAAAATATTATTCTAATTCATAATTAATATTGTGAGGAACGATTGTTCTGTTAATCAATTTCTTAATATAACATTATACCAAAACACTTATTATGTTTATTAGCGTATTTGATTATCAGAACAATCACGATATTAATTAATAATTCGAATAATAATTTGTAAACGTATACTTATGAAAATATACGTGATTGAAAACTTGTTAACTTACACTCTAAAATCTTGAATCAAATATAGTGTTCCAGGTGAGAGATCAAACTATAATAGTTTTTTATATTATTATTAAAGGATAATGAAATGGAAATAAATACGCATATAAAAAATACTATTATACATATTACCATGAAGAATGGCTCATATATTATTGAAGGTGCCAGGTTCATCACATACACCAACAGTTGCCAACTTTACGTCTGACTTGAATACCTCATTATGCATTGTAACCGTACTTTTAAGTGCCGGCACAACTTCGTCGCGTTTTCCAAAATAAATCTAGTGATGCGAAAGCTCTTATTTAAGATGAACAGTACTTACTGGAGCAATAGTGCGGTTCGCAAAGAGTATCGGAGAAAGACAGAGAGGCTAAAATAAAGGCACCAGAATTAATGATGACAATAGAGAGAAATCAATATATTTTACAGAGACTGTACAAAAGTGTTCGAAAGAAAGTATGTTACAGCGTTGACCTTCCGCGCTCTGGTATGCGGCGCAATAACAATAAACCGACTATTAACTGACCGTCGACGCAGAAAGTAAATTCGGCAATAATTCGCCGAGCAGAAAATATGCGATCAAATCTGGATCTAATTACGTTAACAATAACTCACTTCGTGAACAAGTAGTACATTTGAGTTTACGTTAGACGGCAACGGTTCTCTAATGCGCAATAACGCCAGTCTCGACTTTCAAAAAGAATTCTCAATAATTAACAATTACACAAGTGACTTAGCGGCAACGAGGGCGAGCAACTACACTATTATACATTCTCAAATTAGAACGTATGAGCGGAAGGCACGTATTCACGGCAACGCTAACTCGAAACGCCTATAGGCGACCGATCCGGTATCGGCCACGAAAAATCGGAGTAAAGCCTAGCGTGTGTTCCGCTCGAGACACATGTCACCTACCGCGATCGGTGGCTTTACACAATTATAAGATGACGCCCGCCCCATCACGCAACGATACCTCGTCGATCCTTTATCGGAAGACCTCTATCTCTTTTCGTCTCGGCAACGGCAAAATTCTCGGCCAGACCTCATGTGCTTCGGAGATCCCGTGTCTCTTTACACGTATTCGATCACCGCGCAAGTGATGATCGGGAGCATTCGCGGATCCACGCAGGCCGTTAGACCCTCTCTTATCGGGCCGCTCCTTGTTCTAATTGGTCTATTAGAGCCGCTCAACCCCGCGACCAATTACAGTGAGTCCTGCGGGTTGCATATCCTTTGAGTGTTCGGCGCGCTTTTCCAAATTAGCTGGCCAAGGCTTTCCGTCTTGATCAGCGGTCTTCTATTGCTCTCCCCAGAAGTGGAGGCGGCTGCCAATGTTCTGGCCGTGCTGAGACGGTCCCTTATTACGTCTCTCTCCGAGTCGTCTGCAATAAAGGTGCGACAATCACCAAATAATATCATAATTATCAAAGGTTACAAGACAATACGACCTGCGTGTACCGCGCTCCCTGAGGACACAATCGGGATCTCCTTCGGTGGCTTCTTGCTTCCTCAGCGGCGTCTTCTTTCTTCCCTCCGTGAGTGAGGCGGCAACATTACACGGATTTAAAACAACCACCGCTCACGCTCTAATGTGACTAATAATCGTTCTTTAAAAATCTGAAATTACTAAATATTTTATCTAAAAGAATATACAAAACGAAACAAAAAAATATAAATTTGGTACGCTCGCTTGTGCCCTCGCCCTTCGAGCTTAGAGGACACAGGATCTCCGTGCTAGTGCCGTCACTAGTGACTGACACAAAGTGTCACGTCACAGTATGCTAAGGTTTTTTACCATTTCATTATCTTCCAATATGTATTTGATTCAAGAGTTTGGAGCACATGTGTGTGAGTTAACCAGTTTTCAATCACGTGTATCTTTATAAGTATACATTTACAAATTATTATTATAATTAATTACTAATATTGTGAAGATACATTATTACCATGAAAAATGACTCATATACTATTGAAGGTGCCAGTTCAAAGTAAACATACATAAAGTGTATATTCTTTTGATGCATATATACGAAATAATAATGATTTAACATTATTATTATAAACATCTAGTGTGCATGTGTTGTTAAATCATTATTACGTATATATGCAACAAAAGGATATACATTTTATGAATGTTCACTTTGAACTAGCACCTTCAATGATATATCAGTTTGTTTTCTAACGTCGAAAGTGTCGGTTGCATTGCATTACCTTCAGAATTTAATGTACTTTTATTATTGTAATGTACTACTGCGCTTGTCAACTATTTTGATACCACTCTTATTTAGGGCAACATTATTGTCGACAAGCTTTGCATTAGTCACATCCAAGATTATAGTACTGGCATCAAGAACTTTCAATGTACTCGGATCCAATGTCTTTATATTATTATCGTTTAATGGTATTTCCTCCTCCAAATTGAACATTATTTTGATCAATTACTTCTAAATTGTGTACCTGCAAAATATATAAATAATTTAAATAATTTCA
>NW_017275134.1:17772-18041 GCF_001594065.2 Cyphomyrmex costatus
TATCAATTGCACACGAGCCAGTTGTGCACAAGCCAATCACATCGCTAGAAAAAAAACAAAAAAATGTTCCCTACGCAGAAGTTGCTGTGATAGGCAGTGGGCAATAGCTACAGTGTGCAAGTGAACCACTCCCATCTATGCTACGTTAAGCATTGTGTGAATTTCAATATTAAAGTATTAAGACAGATACTTGCATTTAAGATGATGATCACGGTTTGAGAAAGATATACATAGGTAGAATGAAATAAAATGCATGCACAATATACATG
>NW_017275135.1:0-1215 GCF_001594065.2 Cyphomyrmex costatus
TTTTTTTCGCATTGTTAACTGCGTTTGACTCTTAATAGCCTTTAATTTATGTTTTATTTATTTCTTTTTTTCGTTCTTTTTTTTCTTCTTTCTTTCTTATTATTTATTATTTATTATTTATTATTTATTATCATTTTATTATACCGCTTTTATTTGTGAATGACAAATGAAATTTGTTTACTTATATGTTTAAATATACATCTTCATATGGCAACGATAAATATTTGAAGTTAAGACCTGTATTCAGAATGCGCTTTTTTTTAGTTTATTATCAGGGTGCAGTCCCATGGAGCGTATCGCGGATTAGCGGATCGCCAATCACAGAATCGTTCTGTTAGATTTGCTTACAAAAATTGTAAACAGATCTAACAGAACGATACTGTGATTACAGCATGTTCTGTATTACAGCATGTTCTGTATTACAGCATGTTCTCATCAATATTTAATTTGAAACTTTTACGGTCCAATAAGATTTGATATTAAATTCTTTATTAAAAACATAATCTACATTATGCAAAAGAATTAAATTTTGATTGAACAGAAATAAGTATCTGTCAAATCTGAAAATTTTGTACAAATTTTACAAAGGTCTATGGCGTAAACTAAAAATCGCATACGAATGCCGTTTATAGCAGTCAAAAGAGTGAATCTTTACCTCTAGATTTTTACCTCTTATCTTTTCTTCTACATTATTTTTTTGTTTATCCTACTTCACGCTATGAGTGTATCTGTCAATGCGATAATTAAATTTCCATATTTATCAAATAATTAAATAGTGTGTTTGAAGGACATAATTGTCAGTTTCTAATTTATGCCAACAAGAAGTTTTATGGTTTGCAATTTAAAAATTACTATACACAATACTACGTGGCTACACTATTTTATTTCGTGAACGTGGTATGACGTTGAATCAAGAGTAGTTGTGAAAATGTAAATATAATTTTTTAATAATATTTATATATTTAGTTTTATCTTTTTTTAAAAAATAATTATGATAAAATTATTATATTATACGTATTAGCTGTTATTCAAAATTCAGTGTCAGTATTAAAAATCAGTAGTACACATAGGTACATTCGGGGAGACGCAATTAGTGTTATTTATTCTATCTTTATTTAACATTTAATTTAATTAATGAGAAAGATAGAATGATGCAAATAGCACTAATAACGTTTTCTCAACCTTACTCATAATGTAAATTATTTAATACTGAGT
>NW_017275135.1:9232-14499 GCF_001594065.2 Cyphomyrmex costatus
ATAAATTTAGCTTCACTTGTCGGATTGACATAACCTTAAAAACCATAAATTAATTGATACTTACGTTCGGTGAACAGTGCAGGAATCACTCGCATTATTATTTCCATTTAAATCCATATTTTTTTCTAACACTTCATCTGTATAGATGTGTAGAAGTAATTATTAAGGACACGTGGAGGGATCGCGTTCAACCTTAGGCTGCTATTTATCCCTTCACGTTGCTCGTGCTGCCATTATAGTCAGCGCTTTGCGCATGCGCATGTTCTGTTCAGCATATTATACATTTGCAACATTTATACGACGTTGTGCAATGAAGGTTTCAGTAATATCAGATATTCAATGTTATAGATACGTTTCTTAATGTCTTAAAATAAACTTTTTACATGAAAAGTTTATGTCACGTTATGATATAAATATTATATAAACGTCTCATACATAACGTTATACTAATATTTTAAAATGTTACTAATGACACGTTATAAATGAAATGTTCGGTAAACATTGCAAAACGTTTAATATATAACGTTATAAACTAGACGTTGCTCGAATGTCGTGCAACATTTCATTTGAAACATTCCAAATATCAGTTTTAATTACCAAAATGTAATGTTTTTGCGATGTTCTATAGATGTTAGAAATAAAATGTTTCACCAAAACTTTTATGCAACATTTCATAAACGTTTATAAAGAAACGTTTTAAGTACGATATATTCTTCTCTAATATAACGTCGCCTGAAGGTTTCATGTTTAGTGGGAAGCTTCTGATAGACCCGATATTTGTGCTCGCGTTTTTAATATTAAAAAAGATTATTTAATTGATTTAACTGTTAAGCAAAAATTTTTTGGAGAAGTGGCAGCTTTTTGTATATGTCATTGAATTTCAAAAACGCGGTTTACCACATGTTCACATGTTAGTTACTTTAAAATATAATTTTAAAATAACAACTCCACAAATTGTTGACAAATATATTTCTGCTGAAATTCCTGATCCTTGTGAAAATCGTCCCTTACATAACATAGTTATGAAACATATGATTCACGGACCCTGTGGTGATTGGTGTTTAATGGATGGAAAATGTTCAAAACATTATCCTAAATCATATCTTGAAGAAACCAGAATGGATAAAGATGCTTATCCTTATTATCGTCGACGAAATAATGGTAGAAATTTTGAACGACCTGGTGGATATATAGTAGATAATCGTTACGTAGTTCCATATTGTTCTATTTTATCCATTATTTTTAATTGTCACATAAATGTTGAAGTAGTTTCAAGTATTAAATCGGTTAAATATTTGTATAAATATATTTACAAAGGACACGATATTGCTGCTATAACAATTGAGCCAATAACAGAAAATGTAATCATTGATCATAATGAGATACGTGATTTTATAGAAACTCGTTATGTTGGACCTGTAGAAGCTACTTGGCGTATTCTTGAAAAGAAGCTACAAGATAAAAGTTATGCTATTATACGTTTGCCTGTACATCTTCCTAACGAACAAAATATTATAATTGAAAATGAAATAATTGAAGAAGCAATGACTTCTGCTTTAAATCAAGTTACGATGCTAATTGATTATTTTTCATTAAATTCTCGCGATGAAGAAGCACGACAATATTTATATGTAGAAATTCCACATTATTATACGTTTAAGAAAGAGAAAAGTAATGGAAGAAATTTATCACGTTGGGTTAAACGCAAAAATCATTATAATTGTATAGGATGAATGTATTCTGTTAGTCCAACACAAACAGAATTATTTCATTTACGATTATTATTACTTACTGTAAAAGGAGCTACAAGTTTTAATGATTTAAGAACTGTAAATGGAGAAGTATATCAATCATTTTCAGCAGCATGTTTAGCTTTAGGTTTGATTGAAAATGATGATGAATGGAGACGAGCAATGAATGAAGCTGCTGAATGGATGATGCCTAGACAACTTCGTAGATTATTTGTACGTATATTATTACATTGTCAACCACTGCATCCTGAAGAACTTTGGGAAAATTTTAAAGTCGCAATGTCAGAAGATTATTCACGACACTTTGGAATATTACAAGGCCAACAAAAAGCTTATGCACAAATTGGTACTATGCTTATTGCTGAAGGTAAAAGTTTCACTGATTTTCCACAAATGGAACAATTGATAGGAAATTATGAGGAGGAAAATTATATAACGCTTGAAGATGCTATGGAAATTGGTACGAAACAATATAAACAGTTAAATAACAAACAGAAAGTAATAGTAGATCTTATATTAAATAGATTAGATAATATTAATCATAACAGTAATTGCTTTTATATTGATGGTCCTGGTGGTTCTGGTAAAACATTTACATATACAACTATCTATTATTTAGCCAAAATTCAAAATAAACGTGTATGTACAATGGCTTTTACAGGTACCGCAGCAACATTATTACCAGCAGGAAAAACGGTTCATAAAACTTTTGGCTTACCAGTTTCATTATTTGCTGATTCATCATCTAGCATTAAAATTCAATCAAAAGAAGCTCAATATTTGAGAGAAACAGATATTTTTATTTGGGATGAAGCGCCAATGGCACCACGATATGCTCTAGAAATTATAGGTCGAACGTTACGTGACATTATGAATAATAATTTACCTTTTGGTGGAAAAATTATCATATTAGGTGGTGATTTCAGACAACTTCTTCCTATTAAATTACATGGTACTCGAAGTGAAATCGTTAATCTTTCCATCAAGTTTAGTTATGTTTGGAAATACTTTACAAGTTTCTCTTTATCAAAAAATATGAGAGTTCTTCCAGAAGAAAATGAATTTGCAAAGTTCCTATTAAATATGGGAGACGGCGTATTAAATGATTCTAACGATAATGTACATCTTCCAGATAATTGTATTGCATCCATAAATGCTAATATTGCAGAAGATATATATGATGAATTAATACGAAATAAAGAATTCAATAAAATGGCGAAGTGTGCAATACTTTCTGCAAGAAATAAAGATGTAGATGAAATTAATATACAAGTTGTCGAATTGCTAGATACATTAGAAGAACGAATTTATACAAGTATAGATAGTACTGAAAATTGCAGTGATAACGATGAGATTAATGAAGTCATACTACCAGAATATTTAAATAGTTTATCTCCATCATCTCTTCCTCCTTATAAATTACGTTTAAAACCAAATTGTATCGTTATGTTGATACGAAATCTAAGTATCAATGAAGGTCTTTGCAATGGCACCAGATTAATAATTATAGAGCTAGCTGATCATTTACTAAAATGCAAAATTTTAACTGGTGATAAAGTAGGAGATATTGTATTTTTAAACCGTATAACATTATATTGCGAAAATGTATACCCTTTCACTTTTAAAAGAAGACAATTTCCAATAAAATTAGCTTTTGCTATGACTATTAATAAATCACAAGGTCAGACATTTGACAAAATAGGAATAGATCTTCGCAAAGATGTTTTTAACCATGGACAACTTTATGTTGGTTTTTCACGAGTACGTTCTTGGCAAGCATTAAAAATTTATCTTGGTAGTCAACGGGAAAATAAACAAATTAAAAATTATGTATATAAAGAAATATATATATAATTCCTTTTCTTTTTTATACATATATCAAATTGAAATTTAATGAAATATAATGAAATTTAATTAAACTAAGACTAAACAAGGACTAAACAAAAGAGTATATATTGAAAAATGAAAAGCTCAGTAGCGCGCGCGTAGCGCGCGCTTGTTGTATTCTAGTTAATAAAAATATTCGATATATTTTTAATTTATGATTTAGCAATATTTGTTTACATACTCTTTATAATTATTACAAGCTGTAAATTATCTAACCGAAAATGGTTCCGTGCACCTTTCCAAGAGCAATGTATGGCACATTTATCGGTAAAAATCTTTTTCAGAGTACGATGGATATTATCCCTATATAAGATTGTTTCCTCCGATTTTTGATATAAATCGTTTCTATAAAAAAATGTAATTTCAATTTTGTCTAATAATGACAAAGTCAAAAAGAATATGGAAAGAATATTTAAAAATTATGAAATAAATATAGTTTAATAAGTGAGAATTCAAATAATATTTATGCACACAATGGATAGAATCATAAACAAACATTCCTATTTTTTAAATTCTAATAATATAATTGCATCCATAAGTTCTATGGACATTTTAATAGAATGCAATAAGAAATAATGAACTTACAAACTGTGTCACTGCTTCATTTGAAGTTTTTAACATCGAATCAAATTCTTTAATGTTATTTATTGTGACCAATGGTAACAATTCAACAATCAAACTATCGTCATTATCCAATGGATTTAATGCACGGTTTTTTATACTATTTTCCAGTTTAATTAGTCGTTGTTTTATGTCTTTAATATCTAAATTCCATGTTGCTTGTAATCGTAACAGTTGCTCTAGGCTCTCTGCAACACCGTATAGCAATATATTTCATACTATAAGATAATATGATTGTTACATGATACACAAGTAATGCAAAAATTACTTACTTTTTATACTGGATATATCTGCGTTGAACATCTCCTTACAAAACTGAGGGTAATCTAAAATATTTTAACATATATATGTGTGTGTGTGTGTGTGTGTGTGTGTGTGTGTGTGTGTGTGTGCGTGTGCGTGTGCGTGTGCGTGTGCGTGTAGTAGACATATACATATAGGTACACAGGCTGTTAAATAATTCTCTCTACAACGCGCGTTCCTGAGCAGATAAAAACTAAATAAACATTTTGCAATTTTCGTAATAGATATAACGGCATATTGATTTTTAAAGATCGCCAAATAAGTAGATAAAATCGATACATAATATAACTTTAAGGCCTTTTTCTGAGTATTCTCCTTTCTTTATGATATTACATTAAAATATTTTTTAAGCAACTTTTAAACATATCTTTAAGTTGTCTTATGCGTCGATTGTAGATGACATTCTATTCATTGAGTGACAACGGAAACAACTTCCCAGCTAACAAGGTCACGTGATAATGACGTGAATTTTTGGTACAAATAACGTCAATTATGACATAAAAGTAACGTTATTCTGACGTATATATCACGTGATTATGTCACATCTTATTGACGTTATTTATTACGTCAGGAAGACGTAAATATGACTAAAAAGTACTATTAGTGTCACTACTAGTGCAATAATGCAGTAGTAAATTCGTATATACTTCGTGTAGAAATTTAAGTAGAATACCGGTCAGTTTTCCCTAATTACTGAAAAAAAAA
>NW_017275135.1:15670-17061 GCF_001594065.2 Cyphomyrmex costatus
CAGTTTCTTACTCTTTATCATTTAAATTTTAATAGCTACGCTAATTTCCACAAGCGCTGAGCGTGTTTAACAATAATTCGTCGGAGTGAATGTTCACGTGGCTGTAACAATTTAAGTGATTGGGCCGATTGTTCCATCTTTCGGTAAAGTTTACCTGTTAGGTAAATCTGGCAATCCGCGCATGTGATTGGGCAATCTTGCTACTTACCAAACAGGTAAACTTTACCAAAAGATGGACCAATCGACCCTAAGAGTGAGAAACTGATAATGCAGTATTAAATTCATGATTTATAAGTTTCGTAGACATATGTATATATTTAAAACTTAATAATACTCGACTTTTATTAAAAACTTTTAACGTTATCATTTCCGAGTTTGATTATTAATAGAGATGATAAGTGCAAAGAAAAAATTATACATTTTCGGCAATATATATAATATATTATGTCATTAAAAATATGCGTACTTATTATATAGCATTTATATAATAAAAGAATTACAAATTTAATAATGTATTATCGAAATATTTATGTTTTTTAATAATCGTAAATTTTTCTTATCGGTTATTTAATTGTCGATAATGTCATCGGTCTACAATAATTATCCACTGGCCCCTCAGGCCTCAATAATAGTTACTAAAATTTACCCAAAGCCGACGGTCTTTAATAATATCTCGTCAGTGCATAAAGTTATAATCAAAATTTTGCATAATAATTTTACAATTAACTGTACAATACTGCAAAATAAAACAAACAAATAATACAAGGAACAAATACACTACCAAGTAAAGTCTAACGATCTAAATCGTAAAATATAAAAACATTTATGAGGGGATGTTATTTCAGATTATTATAGTTGCGATTCAAGACCGACGATTGTTCGGAGCGCAAGTTCGAGGGGAGGGGAGATTACATATATTATATTAGATAAATATTGTGAAGAATATTACTACGTTGACCTGCCATAAAAGGTCTATCGATATTCGCAAATTCTCACAAGTGTTTTGACATGCGTATATTATATATTAGACTGTGTTGACGAATGACCGACCTCTGCGGATTCATTCGGGGGCTTCAGGATAGGTTGTGTGTGACGAGAAAAGACCCCAGCTCCAAGCCCAGCGCTGTCGGTCCACTTTAAGGGGTGCCTCATCGCGATTTTCTATTTCCCATTTGAATAATACGGGGAAAACGATTTTTTCCGGTTTCGATGAGTTGCCTCGTTGGAATATTGCCATCTGGAGATTACAAATGTTTGCAATTTATAATATGGTAGTCATTTGACATGAAAAAATTTAGTACAACTCACTGTCAAGTGGTTGAAGTGATAGGATTTTTCAATTCTAAACCTCAATCCTATCACTTCAATCACTTGACAGTGAGTTGTACTAA
>NW_017275136.1:0-476 GCF_001594065.2 Cyphomyrmex costatus
AATAAAGATAGAATGTGAGTTTTGTATTCTGTTTTGTCTCAAACTTACTGAGATATTATTATCTCAGCTTTTGAAAAAGACTCAATCCACGAGTCGAAACGTTAAGCAGGTTTTTGAATATTGTTATTTTTTAATGTATATCTTCGAATTTTAAACAAGTATTTTTATATTGTTAATTTTTAATGTACAGCTTCGAAGAAAAATTTTTTTTCTTTTGAAATTAATTTATTACATATATGCGTTTTTCTTTCTTTAATTGTTGTTTTAAATTATTTCTTTTGACTCTTACAACGTCCTTTTAACTTTTTTCATATGTTTATAATAAGAGTCCTTTATCAATCTTATATTATTATGAGAAACTGATTTTTAAAGGTGAAAAAACCAACGGATAAAAGGTGGGATGCTGAGCATCTCACCGTGACGCAAAGGGTTAACCCTTTAACGCCCAAATATACAAATTTTCTTCATGAAGTTTG
>NW_017275137.1:0-326 GCF_001594065.2 Cyphomyrmex costatus
CTTGCTGCTTGCTGTTCGTTCGGTTCAACTTCAACGAACTGCGGCAAAATGTATTTTGCGCCGTAAGTGCGTCTTCTAGCTTACATAAAATTCTTAACCAATAGTAACGAATTGCTGCTGCAGCGTGCTGCGCATGAAAAAGCACCTTTATACGTGCAATAATGGAAAATAATAAAATAAAATCAAAAAGAAATACTACATAATGTTTTGTGGCACAATACCATAATTATAAACAGAAGGGGATCAGTTTTCATTCAAAATTATTTTTTTTTTTAAGTGATGAAAACTGATCCCCTTCTGTTTATAATTATGGCATTGTGCCACAA
>NW_017275138.1:0-5026 GCF_001594065.2 Cyphomyrmex costatus
CTATTCGTCCCTGGCTACCGTGTTTTGGCTGCTAAGTCTGGCTGCCAGCTTCAGCTTCGTCGATAGTACTATAAGGTTTTCGCGTGCGAAATCTCTAACGTTTCTTCGAGCGATAGATTACGTTCCATCCGAACTTCTTAACGAATATTCTTGCGGTGCGAAGTCGGTCATATGATATTAATTATCTGAATTCCGTCCGTCGTGTAGACGCGAGCGTAAGTAAAAGTTATAACAATCATTTAATTAAGAAGTACGTAATTCATTTTCCCTGTGGATATATTCGGTATACAGCATAGTGAAGTTCGGGCCATTCGCGAGCGTTTATATCGAATCAACTTTTCTTTTCTTTTGTTCCTACCGAACTCGATTTTGTTAAATTAGCGGTTAAGTTGCGGAACTCTTTCTCTTGTGTTTTTTTTTTTTTATTATTGCTTTCGTGATTCGTAATAATAAAGCCTAAAGCTAATGAACAATAATGGACCATCCCTCTTATTATCTCTTTCTTTTATTTTTTTTTTTTTTTTTTTTTTTTTTTTTTAATCAGTGAGTAACATTCCCCCTGAATCTGCTTGCAGGAACTGAGCGCACCTAAGGCTGCGTACTTTTCCATGACCCCCTTTTTTTTTTACGTTGCTACTCACTGACTATTCACGATTAGGATCGCGCACCGAATAGGAACGAGTACCTTCTAGCCGCGTTCTCGCTGCGAAATAGCCCAGTTCGTGCTACTCTGTCGTTATTACCTTTCGCACAGCAATCAAAGTATACTGGGTGGCGCAATTATTTTTCTCAAAGGATCGCGAATCAACTTCCCCCATAATACTTTATAAGAACACGCATATATATATATTATATGTACCGAACCATATATTCTAATAACACGTACTCTTTGTTAATCACAATGTCTTCATATTCCCTCGATAGGCCATGGGCCGCCATCGGAGGTCGTGTCGGACAAGCCGCGCAAAATCCAGATAAGGAGGCTATGGAGACAATTTACTGAATACGGGGAGTTCGACGAGTTCGTGTTTTCTCGGGTTACGGATCCCCCAACCCCGTCAAGCCCTGCCATCGTCGTCGTTTCTCCCCATTTGCGACCTCTCGTTTCGGCCGCTCCTGCGGTTTTGAGGCAGCTTCCTGACGCGGATCCGACAGCGCCTGTTCGCAAGCCCACGCGTCCGTGGCCAGTAGCCCGCCAGGCCCCGACTGCAATACCCGACGCAGGCCAGCGTCTCCATCCGCGCCGCCAGCGAGGATAAGGCCGCGCATATTGGAGGTCGTACCGTGGAGGTCGTACCAAGGACCAGCCGATTCTTAAACTACTGGTCGTCCGAGGCTCCCTACTCATTCCGGCTCTCGCTAAGTCTACTATGCTGCCCAAGAGCGTATAAATAAGCCCCTTCAGGACACGAGATTTCATTTCCTTCCCCCTTTTTTTCTCTCCCTCTTTCTTTCCTCTACTCTTTTTCCCTGAAATGATGAATCTCGATAAGATCTGAGGGAATTAGTAGCCCTTTCAGGGCGATAACTCGATTATTGACTGAGTTAGTAGCCCCTTCAGGCCGATAACTCGATTATTGACTGAATTAGTAGCCCCTTCAGGGCGATTACTCGATTATTGACTCGACTCATTCTGTGTACACAATGATTATTCTCTTGGATTCTATATCATCACGAGGGGTAAGTTCCCTCTAGCTCTTCCAGCATGCAACTAAAGGTTTTTATGTAAATAATGTAAATAGTTGTAAATAGTAATATAATTTGATTATGCTGCTAGTACTCTTGATCCTCTCGACGAGCGAGCAGCCCCATTTGTAAATATATACATGTATAGTATATTAGTCAATCACGATACGCGATTAGTCTTGATAAACGGCGCCTCTCTTCTACATACGGCAGCCTGCCCTATGACGATCACACATCGGGGCGAGAGACGATTGGTGCTTCCGCTCGGCCCACTGTGGCTCTTCGCGCTCTGATCACTCCTATTCCTTCCCCATAATCCCCCTCCTTATTATAACCCTCTTGAGGCCCTTCTCGCGTAATCCTTACGGCCGATCCCTCGCGCCCGCGTCCGGAGCGTCACGAACCGTGAACAAACGAAAACTCGAACGTGACAATTACTTATAATTTTAGATCTTCATTTAAACATAGATTCAAAGATTTTAATTTAACGAATTCTAAAGATGATAAAGCAACTTAGACTGAATTAAAATTATCCAGTTCTACTCCAAGAAAAGAAGCTCTCAGAAGAAAATGTGAAGCTGCAGATAAAAGAGCAAAACGCGCAAAACTAAAATATAATAATGAAAGAAATATAGACGATATTATTTATGACGATTTCCAAAAACTTCTTTATAAATTTTATCCAAAACAGATAGCTGATTTCATGAAAGCTCAAGGAAATAATCTCGACAAAAAAAGAAACGGTAATAGATATTCCAAAGAATAAAATGTTTTTTTATTATAATTACGTAATTATAAATATTGCCTTCCATTTAGTGATACAAATATCGTTCTATTTTTCTTTGGATCCAAAGCTTATAGAATTTTAAGTAACTTTCATTTTACCATCGAAGAGAACACTTGAACGCATGATACAAGGACTTATAATTTCCCCTGGTTTAAATGATATTATATTTGAAAGACTTCGGATTAAAACTGAAAATTTACGTCTACTAGATAAATATTGTTGCATTTCCATTGATACAATGACATTAAGAGCAAATTTATTTAAAAAATGGCCTCTATTATTCTCTCTTCCAAAAGAACTATATAAAAGAGTATTATTATAAAAATTAATATCTTCCTCGTAAGTATGATTTGGAGTATCAGTTATGGAATAAAGTTTTTTTTGATAAAATTTTTGATTATGACTACAGCCCTGATACTAATAAGCTACTAAAACTCTGCTTGTGATCCGGATTTGGATCAATAATTTGTTCCTTATAACCATTGTGCATTCAAAATACTATACAACAAACCAAAATCTAAGTTAGTTACACCTATATAAAATCTTTACGTATAATTGAAAGATTTCTTAAGGCGATGCTGGAGTCCTGTTTTATCATTACTTATTTTGTTAGTTAAAGACTCGTTTCTCTTAATTGCATTTACGGATGAAAAAATTCTTTTGCATAACTAAAGTATCGACAAAAACAGAGGATGCTAGCTACATTTCAATACGAAAAACGGAAAAAAATTAAAAATTTACAGTTTCGTTATCGGTAATTTACCATTTTTGCAGTTCAATGAAAATATCTTTTTTGGTGCTTTTAATCTCAGTTCTGTAAATTCAGTGTTGTTTATTCACGTAATACACCGAGTGATGAGACCTCATTTAGTCCATACAAGCAGTAAAACTTGTTTATCAAGGAAATATGTTCGTCAGTAACACATCGACGAGTTGAAAAAATGTAAGTTTTTAACTTTTTTTCGATTTTATCATATAATTCATCACACCAATAACTAATTTTGTGTCTATATTAATCCTGTAAAAGGATTTCTCATTCCGTTCAGTCGTTTCGGAGATTTTCGTAAGACTGTAAAGTACCCACAATTCGTAGGTCCAGCATCCCTTAAGTACAGTCTTAAGATGTCACGAACCAATCAGAGGGCTGCATTCACGTTTTAATGGGCCTTCTACAATAAGCCGTAAGTCACAAATCATAAGTCATAAGCTAGAAATGGACCAATCACAGTCGTCAATTTTTAATTTCTTACTTCCGATATATGACTTATGACTTATTGTAGAAGGCCTATTATGGGCCTTCTACAATAAGCCATTACCTAAGTTTTAAGTATTAAGTCATAAGAAATTGACCACTCGCAGTCGATTATTCTTCTCACATTCGATTGTGATTGGTAAATTTCTTATGATTTAACACTTAAAACTTAAGTAATGGCTTATTGCAGAAGGCCTATATGACATAACTTAAGACAGTCTTCAAATAAGAACTGACTATGAATACCGACCTAAAACCAAGAGAGTGAACTCGGTCAAATATCGATAGAGGGGGTAGACCAAAAAGTGACGGCGAATAACTTTCCCCACTCTTGCGCTTCATTAGTCCTCTCTGTCGCTCTGATAGTCGTTTTCAATTCGTGACTGCGCATGTCAAACAAACCGTGATTGCATAAAGGCCATTCTACATAAGACGCAGAACACAGGTCGCAGGTCGCAAAACTAGAAACTAACCTAACATATTTTAGTTATAATAGGTTGTAGGACGCAGAACGCAGGAAGTTGGGTGAATTTCAACTTTTGCGTCCTGCGTCCTTCATATTTCGGTCTGCAACCTATCACAATCTGAAATACATTTCACTCGCGACCTGCGATCTGCGTTCTGCGTTTTATGTAGAATGGCCTTAATGCGATTCATTGCGCTTGCACGCATGTCGCGCAGGCAGCATGACATTCAATGTATGGGCACGATGTGATACGCACGCGTGAGAGCAATATGAGCTCGCACGAATTGTTATCTGGGGAGTTTCAAGTGAATCCGATCACTTTTCAAAAATTCGTCCGCCATATTGGATCTGCCATTTTGAATTTTTAAAATCTAACGTCAGATTCGTAATCAGCGACCCCAAAAACCCCCGAGTAACAACTTTCGAGCTAATTACTTGACAATTTGGATATAAGTTTTAGAAACCAATTTTTTTTTATTTTTTAACAAACAACCCCATAAATCGAAGGGTTAAATTTCCTAAAACACCTCCGTTTAACTTAAAATTATTTTAAAAGTACTTTTTCATTGTTAATAAGTAGATTTGGACCATTGCAATTGAAATTTAAAGGGGGCCGAAAATAGGCCTTAGGGCCCTCCTCCTTTTATATATATATATAAAAGAAAATATAATTTTATATATTATAAATATTATAAATATTTATAACCTCACCTGTATTTTGTATAACCTCGTCACCACGTTTTATTTCCCGCTGTCGTTCAGTCACGAAGAATTGAATTTGGTGATTACCAACTAGCACTGAGATTTATTTTGGAGATTCGAGATTGGAGATCTG
>NW_017275138.1:9432-17191 GCF_001594065.2 Cyphomyrmex costatus
CCTAAGGGTGCAGTCCCATGGAGCGTATCGCGCGTATCGCGGATTAGCGGATCGCCAATCACAGAATCGTTCTGTTAGATCTGTTTACAAATTTTGTAAGCAAATCTAACAGAACGATTCTGTGATTGGCGATCCGCTAATCCGCGATACGCGCGATACGCTCCATGGGACTGCACCCTGAGATAGATGCTCCACGGCGCATGCATAAAAGAGACACTACTAGTTCAGTACTGCCAACCTTTCTAAGTTGGCCGCCCTATGTTTTTCGGTGACAACCGCGTTGAAAAGGGGCGTGGTTTATGAGTTCTGAGCACACCATGTATACTTCCACCATGTTCATAACGGAACCTGGGCCAACTAAATTAAGAAGAAGAAGAAGAAGGCACGATTCGACACAGCAGCTTAGGCTGCTTTCTATCAAGGCTTTTAGGCGACACACATCGACACAGTGTCGAACGCCGTGCTTTCCAACAACGACACGCCACGGCACGATTCGACACAGCAGAAAAGCATAGTCGGACATTCTTAGTTATGGTTGCCAATTTTCGGTTGGCGCTTTAGAATATTAACATTTTAAATATATGTACGATATAAGAAGTACGTTTATAAGTCATCTGGATTATTTTAATGTAAAAAATAATATCTACGCATAAGATTATTATCCAACAAGAGACACAGAAGTGACACGGTGTGACACGGGGAGGTAAAGGAGAGAACATAGGTCCGGGGGGTTGAAGCCATGGCGGGGAAGAGGGGTAAGCCATCAGCCATCTTGTTCGGCGACATTAGTGCTGCTATCTAATGCATAGAAGCGAAACTGGAAACTAGAGGCCTAGAAAACAGAGATGCGACATTGCGTCGGTTGGGTTAGGAAACCACCACCATTTTAATTCAATATAAGTGCTCTTGATCAATAAGCTAATGACAGTTGATGCAAAAGGTAGAAAGATTAGATTAGGTTAGGTTAAGTCCGATATTAAATATTCACACAAATAAGAATACTTACACCATAATAATAGTTTTTTATTGCACTTCGACACTGTATTGTCTAAATTTTTCTCTATATATATATACGTTTTAAAACTATATCTATTAGATGCAATAGTGAATTAAAATAGCTCTCTGATCACGTGATTTAGATAGCCAATCAAGCCATACCTTTCAATGACGCATCTCTGTTTTCTAGGTCTCTACTGGAAACAATAATCTGAACAAGTGGTAAGTGGCTAATGTTTATACCACGGAGGTTTATACCGTACGTTTAGGCCCCGACCTATACGATAAGTGACCTTGTTTAATCTATATGTTAAACAAGGACACCTATTGTATAGGTCGGGGCCTAAGCATACGGTATAAATATTATTAGATAAAAATGCGTGTATATTAAAAAATTGTTGCAATAGAACCTTCCAAAAATCAGATAAACGGAAAAGAATCGAGATAAAACAGAAAATAACTTTTCACATGTGTAAGTACAACAATAATAATGTAAGTTCTTTATAATGGAATTTACGAAAAATCTAACAAAACCAAACATAGTCTTGTTACAACAAACGATTATAGCTTAATATATATATGTATATTCGTATTGTAAAATAGTAAAATCTCATTTATAAATATACTTATAAGTTTATTTAACATATAGATTAAATAAAGACACTTCGGTATAAACCTTCGTGGTATAAACATAGCCACTTACCACTTGTTCAGATTATTGTTTCCAGTAGTTAGTATCGCTTCTATGCATTAGATAGCAGCACTAATGTCGCCGAACAAGATGGCTGAAGGCTTACCTCTCTTCCCCGCCATGGCTTCAATCCCCTCGCCCTTAATACAGGCTTAAGCGGGGAGCACAGACTTTTGCATAACGCATAAACCATATACATAAAGAATTTGATTGGCCCATTGACTCATGCATAAGAAAATGGGCCAATGAAATTCCTTATATATATGTATTATGCGTTATGCAAAAGTCTGTGCTCCCCGCTTTATGCTCTCTCCTTTACCTCCGTGGTGTGACACGGCAATTGTTGCATCCTTGTCGTTCGCTAATGTTAAATAAAGATGAGGTGATTGCTGTGTCGTAGATGGAAATAGGGTGCTCACTGAGCGCTTAGTGAGCGGTTGTAGTACTGAATGCACCCAATTTCAGTTGGAAGCCTGCAAATTACCAACTACGATCTTAATCTATTTCTCTCTGTCAATCTACTCGCCTTCACTTTCAAGAGACAGGTGATTGTAGGACTGTGACAGATTTCTTAACCTGAATAGTCGTGACTTTAATGCTTAATATCTCGGTTCGCGGGGCAAACTCCTTCCAGTACTATATGTTCTAAGGGTGAACCATTCCGATGGATGCGCAGTGGGTTAAAAGTAGTGGGGACCATCAGCCAATCAAGTAGTATTCTTCCGTTTTATGCAAACACGCGTCGAATGAGTCTAATTTTATCGAAATTGGAGGTTACTTACAAGACTTACTTTTCTCTAGGGATATGATAACATTTTACGCTCACAAAGATGGTGACCGCTTACTAGAAAACAAATCGATTTTACTTTTAATTGGATTTTTTAAATTATATTTAGACCATTTAGACGTAATATGCTTTTTCAATGGAAAAAAGTGACAATTTATAGAATATGGGGGTTAGTGCAATTGAGAGAGCGAGAGATTGCGAGAAGGAGAGCGAAAAAACCTAGGTTATAGCACAGCACTGACAAGGCTGATAGCACATTTTGACGCTCAACGGGCCTATATTTAGAGAGCGTGCGAGAGAGCGTAAGCGCGAGTAAGAGAGCGACGGAACAAACGAGAGAGTGAGAGTGCGAGCAAGAGAGCGTGTGTGCTACTGAGAGAGCGAGAGAGCGAGAAAGAGAGTGAAAAAAAGCGAGCGAGCGAGAGAGCGAGATTGCGAGGAGAGCGAAAAAGTGAGAGAGATAACGAGAGGTTGAGAGAGCGTAAGCGCGAATAGCTTTAAGGCTCCTGAATACCAGCGACGGCCATGTTGGAATTGTGACGTCATAGGCGAGAAAAACACATTAATTTTTCTTGCGTCCCATTTTTTAATAAAGACAATTTGGATAAATTTAAAAGGCGAGATCGCTCAAAAACACTTGTGAAAATTGGCGGAAACTGTCCTTTCCTCCTCTGATAGTCAGTAAATGGTCGTAAAAGGCACGTAAAGTGAGCCTATACTCGGGCAGAATCACACATTTTGACAGCTGATGAAACGAGTGAAATATACGCTTTTACGTATAAAATTTCACGATAACTGCAGTTTCCGCCAATTTTTAGGACTTTCACGAGTACGAGGGAAGTCACATTTTCACAAATAAGCAAATATTGACAAAATGGCACGCAAGAAAAAATTTGTCGTCAAAACATCACTTTTTCACGCCTATTAGTTCAGACTTTTACCATGGCGAGGCGCTATATACACACACAAGCATGAACCCATGTCTGTGCGCTCCCCTTCTACCCGAAAATGAGCACACGGACATGAGCTTGCAATTGTGTGTATAACCAGTAGCGTACTACCAGTTTTGCTAGCCACCGACTGATTCGGTGTCGCTACCCATCAACACGGAGTTCTTGGCTGAGTATTCAGGAGCCTTAATAGTAGCTTTAATATTACCGTATATTTTTTCAGATAGCCTTAGTTGCGATTGCTTTTAGTTGCTATACCAGAAGTACACCAAAAATCGCCGTATTTGTATTTTTATTAGGGGGGAAGCTAAAGTGATTAAGGAGAGCCAAAACGATTTTTCTAAATTCAAATGTATTTGAATGTAAGCAGCTTCTGAGTTTTTATCAAATTTGTGCCAAATTAATTTAGAAAGATCGAATTACTCATGAGTTATTCTTTGCATAGCCATTAATTTTCCATATCTACATCAGAGTATTTTAAACAACAAGAAAGTCGATTTTTTAATGAAAAATTACTATGATTCCCCTTTAAAAATTATTACACTTTCTTATTCCTCTCTTCAATTTTCAAATATATCGATAGTTCGCGCCGCAAAATAGTACAACTCTGATTGGTCAAGATTACGAACCTTCGCCATTATGCGCAATGGTTCACCTTACTTATTACACCATGGAAGCTTGGTGACAGTGGCCCTATAGGACACTTGCGCGTAAAGCAAACGATCCGGGTTCAACTCCTGGCCAAGGTAATATTTTTTGCAGTAAGAATTATTATTTTCAGATTTTGATATAGTTAACATCGATATAAGATGTCAAAAGAGCATTAATTAATTATTAAATTGTTAATAAATTTAATTCGTGATAGTACTGCGGTAGTTTATTTAAAGTTGCGTTTCAAGACTGACAATTGTTCGGCGCGCAGTTTAGAAAGACTACATATATCAGTATATAAATTCTTGCAAAATTATAAATAAACAACTAAGTTTCAGCTAGACTGTTACAGGCTTCTTATTCGTATTAATTATGTTTATATATACATATATCATATATATTAGATTAATTTAAAGATTTTAACAAAATTATTGGCTCATTGCCCTTATCTCTTTATATTACTTGTTGAATACATATTGAGCCTTATCACAAACATTTTAATTTATGCGGGCGAAAAGATGCGTTTAAAATTACAAGTTGATTAAGGGGACGTTATTTCAGATTATTAGAGTTGCGTTTCAAGACCGACGATAGTTCGGCGCGCAATTTGGGGGGACTTTTCAGATAGAGTTGCGTTTCAAGACCGACGATTGTTCGGCGCGCAAGTTGGGGAGTGGGAGGGGAATATATATGTATATTATTTTAGATAAATATTGCGAAGAATATTACTACGTCGACCCGCCATCAGAGGGATCTATAGATATTCGCAAAATTCTCGCAAGTGCTTTGATACGCGTATATCTCTTTATGTAGAATCTCAACTAAATAACTCTTTCAGGCGTATAAGGTAGGCTTCCACTACAATGCCTTACCGATGTCCAGTAGTGGAAGCTGGGACGAAACACCATAATTACGTGATATTTTTCGCAATATATTAGATTAATTTAAAGATTTTAACGAAATTATTGGCTCGTTGCCCTTATCTCTTTATATTATAGTTGTTGAATATATATATTTCTCTAATATTATTATTTATTCTTGTTGCTAATACTTCTTTTATTATTCTGGTTTTTATTATTATTGCATAGGGTCTTATGAGAGAAGTTTATTTAATTTGTTAATTTTGTATTAAAAATACTGTTAAGAAAGGAACTAGTAGCAAATATAACTATTTTATTTTACACAGTAATACAATATATTTTAACAAAATCTGTACAATGAAATAGGTAGTAAATCTATATTATCTCCATGCAAAATATAAAGATATAATTTGTTGATTACATAAAGCTATATCAACATTCTTTTAACAATAGATTAAAAACAATTATTCATTTACCCTGCATATTATCATAATTAAGTAATCATATAATTAACTAGAATCAGCTACATAAATATCCTGTTACACTTTATACTCTGCTATCATAAAATAGTTGAAAAAGTTACATTTTTCATCCATACATAATAATTTACTTATAGAAATCTTATTGCAAATTTCTCTTAGAATTATGTAATTTATAATAAATATGAAATATTCTCTTTTAATTTAACAAAAATAGTGTATACTTAAAAACAACATTAATATTCAATTTTTTAAATAATTTATAATTTTTATTTGTTTTACATTTTTTTATATCAGATAATGAAAAAAATTTTTTAATAATAATTTGAGAAAAATTATATACTTTTTAAAAATATCAGAAAATATAAAAATTTCTCGTGTGTGTGTAGGTGTATACACACACATACTTTTGCTGCCATTTTATCTTAGAAGTCTATACCACTCTTTTATTAATATATATATGTATATATATATCTTGATGAAAATAATTTTATTATTAACCTTAACATTCTTTATTTCTTTATCTGTTAAAAAAATTTTAATAATGCGCTTCTTGAATATATCCCTTGATAGTTTTTGGCAAAGGCAACTTGTGTATATTATCTAATCTAATATACTGGCGAATGACAAAACGACAAAGATATTGCAGACTCCTTACTTGCGTGAATCTGCTCACTGGTTTCGTTAATCTGACTGGAAACGACGGATATCCTGGATATTTTGGCCTTGAATAACAAATTACTGCTGACTGGCTGAAGTTCATGGAGTGATTTATTAAAGCAGCCACTGAAGTGAAGCCTTCGTTCTCAGTGCTTTGATTGCACAGAGAAAATAGGCCACCACTGTGTTCCATTCGTGCATGCAGCATCTTTCCAGATGATTTAAAGCTGAGTGTTAGGACATACCTACAGATAATCATATAGAATTTTATTTACCGTGCATGAAAATTTAAAATTCTATAAAGTCAAATTATCTAATGTATATGCACCTATCATCTGACGAATCCCGAACCAGAAATGCACCATCTGGCTCAGATATAAGTTTGGCATCAGCCTCGTCTCCCGATATGGGTCCCCAATACCATCCATATTTGCTTAGATTAAGCAATTCCTTTGCGAGACTCGCTTTAACTTTATGTTCATTATTTAATGTTTCGTTCATACTGCCAGGAACATCTGCTATTACATTAAGAACTGCCACTGTTGCATCAGAATAAGTAGGCTGTGATACTGTTGCTTTGTTGACAGTTGTAATGTTGCTTATCAGTTTATTTTGCTGTCTTATAGGAACTGTATGACGATTTGTGTCAGTTATACCATATTGCATGCTATTAGCTATATTTTCTTCAATGTGGCAGGAATTTTCAAGTATGTCACCTAATCTGGTTTCATACAAAAGCCTGTCTGATGAGGCCTGTTCGCCATTTGAATGATGGTCTCGTTTTTCACAAGAATTAAAAGACTTAATAACGGATATAACGTTATGCTTTGTACTAGAGCAAGGGATCGATGTCTCTGTCTCTTTGTTCTGAAAAAGGATGACAAGAAGAAATTATTTTAGACAAAACATAATCATCACAAAAGAAGATAAAGAAATTTTGGTTCAGACAAAGCAAGGAATGATGAAGAAAAATAACTTACCTTTTTTTTTGACTTACATAGATTCTTCAGTAGCAAGTGCTTCTTGACGTTACATACAAAATCAAGGAATGACAGCTTGCTGTTCGATGAGCCTCTAAATCTATGCTCTATCGATCTAGTATTGCTCGTCGGGTCTTCCTTCTTGTACTCCTGATACCGATTACTCTCGCATCGCCGAAGGAGCGTTGCGAGTTTTCCACCTGTATTTCCAAGTCTAAATTTCCGTCGTGCGCCCGCTTGCTCCGCAGTGGTGCCCGTGGTCGACTCCGGGTTCCTGTCCTGATCTGTCATATTCGTGTGCGATTTTAGTGTTCGAGTTCTCGAAGGGAATTGTTCCACCCGCTGATCCCGCTATTCCTGTAGCCACACTAGCCACGGTACTCGCACACGCCATCTATTTCACGCGGCTAATGTGCTCACGATGCTCGCACGTTCGAAATTACTCCGGAATTTACTTCAAAAACCAGCAGTGAACTGCTGTAAAAAAATTCCGTCGGACAGACACCAATAGAAGATGTCGCTCTTGTCCAGGCCAATATCCCGAATAGAAGTACGAAACACTTGTTACATACATACAATTGGGTGCGTTTCCATTCATTTCGTTTCAGTGGCTTCAGTCTTCAGTGCAGTAGCTAGTGCAGCCGCCATTTTGCTGGATACTGCACTGGAGTAGTGACCTTAGAACATATAGTTGTTCTAAGGTAG
>NW_017275138.1:18100-23022 GCF_001594065.2 Cyphomyrmex costatus
GTTAAATATAATAATTATAAAAACATTTTTATTAAATATAAATACTGTATATCTAATATACATAAATAATATGAAATATACATGAAATATTGTTTTCTGCATAAATATACTACTTTATTTATTCCCTATTGGTGCTACCTAAGTATTTTTTGTTAAGAATTTTAAAGCATTAATTGTATTATTTGTATTTAAATTTAATTTTTATTAAAGTTTCTTAATCTTGTAATATTTTTATAAATTTTATATAACAATACAAAACTAAGAAGGGCAAAGAGCCAAATAAATCTATCGAAAAATATTAAATATATAAAATTTAATAAAACGCTTTAATAATTACAAAAAGACAGACGTTTCGACACCGATCGGGTCATTATCAATGTTATAATTAATAAAAGTATCGTTCGTTTTGTCTCTCGAGAGCTGCTCAGAGTTGCTCCGAACGAACCTAGCATACTTGGATGCGGTCTATTTAATGTTGTAGATACCTCAAAACATACTTTGATTGATCAATTCGTAAAATTTTTTCTTCTGATTGTTCAACAAAGCATTTGCAGTATTAAATGGATCACATCCAAGTACGCTGGGTTTATTCAGAGCCACTCCGAGCAGCTCCCGAGAGACAAAACGAACAATACTAAAGTTAACATATAAAAAATGAACGCATTCTTCTTCCATTAAAAATTGATCCTTAAATATTAATCTTTATATAAATCGGTATAGAATAAATCATATGTTGAAATAAGTATAAATTGATCCTTATCAAAAATACAAAAGAAGCAACAAGTCCATAATTAAAGTTCATCGAAGTCAATTAATATAAAATATATTTGAAAACTGTAAGTCATTTTGCGGTATCTTATCACTATGATGTCAAAAAAGGTAATGTTTATATTTTCAATATATTTATAATACTTACTTAATTGTTGTTTTTATTTTATGAAAGACATATTGCAACGTTTTTTTTACATAAAAGTTTTTATAGAAAATATTTAATAATGTTAATATAAGTTAAATAATAATAAAAATAAAAATTGTAATTGATTCTACTTTAATTTTTACGAATTCATATATATTAATTTTTACAATTTATAAATTTAAAAAAATTTGCGGGAATGGATGATAAATGTCGGACCAACCACAAACCGGGGAGAAGGTGGCCAGACTCTTATTAGAGGGTCACTACACTGGAGAAGTGTTCCCAAATGACTGGATACTAGCTAGTGACGTTATATGAGGCTGTCTTCCCATAGTCCCTTTACCAGTCAGTAAAATAATATTACTAGGGTGACGTCATCTTACTGACTGGAGAAGTGTTCCCATTCTTGCCAGTAAAAAGTGACGTCAGGATTTGTTGCGTTTCTATGCCCTACGCTTTCTACAGTTTTCGTTTCATATTACAGTTTCATTTCATATTTTCGTCATCAGTGATCTTCATTGAATAGGTAAGTAAATAATATATATTCCATGTAGCAATGTTTACTTGCAACTCTGTAATATTTCGGTACCCATGTCTTAAAATAATTGATCCCGGCGACTAAAGAGGTTAGACAACAATTTCGTTCTGGTACCGAAATATTACAGAGTTGCAAGTAAACATTGCTACATGGAATATATATTATTTACTTACCTATTCAATGAAGATCACTGATGACGAAAATATGAAATGAAACTGTAATATGAAACGAAAACTGTAGAAAGCGTAGGGCATAGAAACGCAACAAATCCTGACGTCACTTTTTACTGGCGAGAATGGGAACACTTCTCCAGTCAGTAAGATGACGTCACTCTAGTAATATTATTTTACTGACTGGCAAAGGGACTATGGGAAGACAGCCTGTATGTACAGTCGGGGGGCTGTCTTCCCATAGTCCCTTTGCCCATATATGTAATACTACTATATGGCTAGATGAGAGAAAAGTCCATGTCCCAGAACAACGGTGCGGGAATATACTTCTCTCTCTTTCTCAACGTACTTTGAACGTTGTGCGCATGCGTCGGATCATCCCCTCCATCAATAATAAATAGAAGGATAAATATACATATATGTGTAAGGAAGAAGGAAAAAGTGATTGATTCCGCTTCAGGGTATAACCTTGTTACAGTTAACAGAGTCAGTTTAGTCGGAATAAATAAATTAATCCTAATTTTATGAAATAAACTTTTTCAAGATTGCCGTTATGTATATAAGAATACAGTGCAATCCCTTACAGAAATTTCATGATAATCAGTGCAAACTAATACCTATTTCATACCTATGCAAACTAATGTTTTCAGTCGCATTAGGCGCATTAGGCTTTTTGCCACATAAATAACATATCTTGACCATTTTTGCCTGTGTACAACAGCACACATCTAATAAGCATAACGAGCATAACCTGTTCGCGTCATCTCACTGATCGCACTCTATTTTCCTATTGGCGGATGCAATCAATCCAACGCATGCGCACAACACTCAAAGTACTCTTAGAAAGAGAGGGAAATATATATTCCCGCACCGTGGTTCTGGGACCGCTTCCTTTCACTCCCTCTTATAGGCACTAGCCATATAGTAGTATTACATATATGCCTTTGCCAGTCAGTAAAATAATATTACTAGGATGACGTCATCCTACTGACTGGAGAAGTGTTCCCATTCTCGCCAGTAAAAAGTGACATCAGGATTTGTTGCGTTTCTATGCCCTACGCTTTCTACAGTTTTCGTTTCATATTACAGTTTCATTTCATATTTTCGTCATCAGTGATCTTCATTGAATAGATAAGTAAATAATATATATTCCATGTAGCAATGTTCACTTGCAACTCTGTAATATGTAATTGGGTACCGGAACGAAATCGTTGTCTAACCTCTTTAGTCGCCGGGGTCAATTATTTTAAGACATGGGTACCGAAATATTACAGAGTTGCAAGTAAACATTGCTACATGGAATATATATTAGGTATTTATGGAGAAAACGGCCGACCTCACCGATTTTAATGAAACTAGGCTCATTCGACGCGTTTTTGCACGAAACGAAAGAATCTGGCAGAAAAAAGTGTCGCTCTGCCCTACGAACCGAGATATTAAGCGTTAAAGTTGACGACTATTCAGGTTAGGAAATCTGTCATACCGACTACATGTAGTGCTACGAGTATGCCTTCTTCATGCTGTCTGACCTCATGCGCATGCGCTTGGTATCGTTTGAGTCCAACAGAATGCACGAAATTTGAAGTCGGGGCAGACCTCTGTCCACCTCCTCCTCCCCCCCTGCTGAGGGGCGCACGACTTCTACGATTGTACTGTCGGGGCAGACCTCTGTCCACCTCCCCCTCCCCCCCTGCTGAGGAGCGCACGACTTCTACAATTGTACTGTCGGGGCAGACCGCTGTCCACCTCCCCCTTCCCCCCTGCTAACAATTATAACAAAAGAAAATCTATTTCAGATTTCGTTACATTTTTCACTTACCAATCAGACAACTTAATGCATGCGCACAAAGTCAGAGAGCATTTAAAAGGCATATACTCGTGTAACACTTATATGTAGTCGGTATGACAGATTTCCTAATCTGAATAGTCGTCAACTTTAACGCTTAATATCTCGGTTCGTAAGGCAGAGCGACACTTTTTTGTTTCGTGCAAAAACGAGTCGAATGAGCCTAGTTTCATTAAAATTGGTGAGGTCGGCCATTTTCTCCATAATTACCGAAAACTGTAGAAAGCATAGGGCATAGAAACGCAACAAATCCTGACGTCACTTTTTACTGGCGAGAATGGGAACACTTTTCCTGTCAGTAAGATGACGTCACCCTAGTAATATTATTTTACTGACTGGCAATAGGTCTGTTCGCGTTGCTTGCACTTTTTGCACTTACCATCTTCGCTTTCTTTCTTTTTAAAGCCGAATATACATCTATCTCACTTTAAGTGCAAAATTATTTGGGGATTTCATGCAACGCGAACAGACCTAATGGCACTATGGGAAGACAGCCGGGGACTAAAAGGTTGCAACGCTTTTTTATACGGTTTTCGGAACGCAGCAAAATTGTCAGCTGTGAGCCACTGCTTCGTAGCGGTTAGGGTAGCTGTCAACGTAATGACAGAATTAAAACATAGTGAAGAAGTGAGTTCTGAAGAACCACTCGGCCGTGGCGGACGCGTTTCGATCGGGTGCTTTTTACCGTATATTTTTGAAAGTGTTGCCGACTTTGACCGTGCATTGTTTTGTTCTATTTGTTCGTTTTCATATTTTTTTCGATTTCCATTAAAGACGTGATCTGGCAGTATCGCCTTTCCATTATTGGGAGGCGTGGTGCCATAAGTTAGAATTACTCGATGCATGTCCGCGGCTGAGCTCGTCTCGATTGCTCGTCATCTTGCACCCTTCGACGACTCGGGCTCTCATGACGCGCGTTATTGCGACGTGACGACGTCGTAGATGCAGGCGCCCAGATACCGGTCGAGCAACGCCATTCTCGCAGGCATTGCATCATCCATTCGTTAGACATTTAAATACGATTTTCATTTGAGACGTGACCTGGCCGTATCGACCTACCTATTATTTGGAGGCGGGAGCCATTAACTAAATAAGAAGAAGAAGAAGATAGTGAAGAAGTGCATTCTGTGTGCCGCGAAGGTAAAAATTCCAAATACATACCATAAAATTAAGATAAGTATAAAAAAATAAGTCAGTATATCAATAATAAATTGATAGTGCATAATAATATGTTAGATGGTGCATTTCGTAATATAAAATTAAAATTAAAATTGAATTAAATAAATTAAATTAAAATTTTTTTTTCTCTTTAGTTTGGCTGTGTGAATGAATTACTGTCGCCTCTCAAACAATGCCGAAGAGGATACCGAACCCGAAAATCGCATGTCTAGACTTCTCGTTGCAGAAAGCAAAAATGAAGTTGGGCGTTGAAGTACTTATTACAGATCCGGA
>NW_017275138.1:26896-33467 GCF_001594065.2 Cyphomyrmex costatus
ATTTTTCGTTTATTTTCCTAATATTTATTGCAATAAATAATATTTTCATAATGAAACGACGGACATATTGTACGCTTTCTCGATTTTGCCGCTTGCTGCTTGCTGTTCGTTCGGTTCAACTTCAACGAACTGCGGCAAAATGTATTTTGCGCCGGAAGTGCGTCATCTAGCTTACATAAAATTCTTAACCAATAGTAACGAATTGCTGCTGCAGCGTGCTGCGCATGAAAAAGTACCTTTACGCATGAAGCGCGTATACTGCATTATGGGGCTTCTACAATAAGCCATAAGTCATAAATCGGAAGTAAGAAACTAAAAATTGACGACTGTGATTGGTCCATTTCTAGCTTATGACTTATGATTTGTGACTTACGGCTTATTGTAGAAGGCCCATTACTGGTGCGTAAGCTTTGAAATCGTTCCGTTTAGTCAATGCGCATGAAGCGCTTTAGTTACTCGGAACGATTTCCTATGCATTCTATGCGAGTTCAAGATGGACGCTATACAAGACGTCAATAAACAATTTCCAATAATTGTAATTTCTTCTTTAAGGGTGCAGTCACATGGAGTCAGAAATAACGGAACGGAACAGTAACGGAACATTGATAGAAAAGAGATACAACAATCCTATCTCTTTTCTATCAATGTTCCGTTATTTCTGACTTCATGTGACTGCACCCTAATACTTTTAAAGAAAAATGATGAAAGTTCCGATGATAGTTCCGACTCGAACGATAGTGAAAATAAAGTCGAAGGCATATCTTTAAGTGATATGGAGAAATAATAATATAAGATTGATAAAGGACTCTTATTATAAACATAAACAAAAAAAGTTAAAAGGACGTTGTAAGCGTCAAAAGAAATAATTTAAAACAACAATTAAAAAAAGAAAAACGCATATGCAGAAGTTATTTTTTCTATTAATGGTAGATAAATTACGTGGAAAACAAATTAGAGTTGAAAAAATTATAGATTACGTCGATCGCGTAATTCCTAATTAATATAACGTCTATCTATACATTAAATAAATCAAGATAAAATAATGCCATTAATTTTGATGAAAATATTCAAGGACTCTTAATATAACAATATTCAACATAAATTAAAAGGGCGAAGTAAGAGTCAGAAGTAAATTACATTTAAAATAATAACAATTGTTACGCGCAGCATGTTTTTAATTTTAAAGTTACAAAAAATTGTTTAAAATTAAATACATGATGCTCGTTACTTTTAAAATTAAAAACATGCTGCGCGTAACAATTGTTACGGGAGTTTTTAATACTCCTTTAATCTTGTTAAGGGCTTTTTCTTGCTCTATGTCCCAGTGCCATACTGCATCTTTTCTTAGCAACTGTATCAAAGGTTCAGTTATTTCTGATAATTTTGGTACGAACTTAGACAAATAAGTAATGGTGCCTAATATCCTACGCACTACTTGAATATCTTTTGTTTTTAGCATATCAATCGCCATGAGCTTTTCTGTATCCGGCTACAAACCTTCATTGGAACATCAGACGCATCAACTTGCCTCAGGTCGAAAGAGAAGCAGTCAATGCGCTGAGTGGAGTGCTAAGAATTCAATACGGTTAGTACAATCTGGGGAATTCAAGTCTCTCGAAGCGCTTTCGAAGCGCGCAATAGTTAATTCGGAACGACTTTCTATGCAGTCTACGCGTAACTCGGAACGCACCCTCGTATGAACGCTCCGTCTATCTTGTAAGTCTATGGTACGTACATACATGCAGCTCGCCAGCCTCGCACGCGTAATATAAAAATTGTAATAGTGTTGAACAGAATTATTGCTAGTAGAATTATCACTGCAAACAAACATAATACTTTATAAACAAATTAATCTATTGAAAAAATAGAATTATGTACAATAATTTATTTTTCAACGTGGTTATACAAACGTATGTTATAACCGTCGTTAGAATATATGAAAATAACGCTAACACTTATTGATATATTGTCAATTGAAATAATTACCAATACAATAATCTTTACTAGCAATAATGCTTCAACCTTAAGAGTGATGTCCCATGATATGGAAATTACACCGGAACGGAACAGTGAGACCAATCAGATCTCTGCAATCATTACTCTACTTTCCTTTCTGCGATTGTGATTGGTCTCACTGTTCCGTTCCGGTGTAATTTCCGTATTATGGGACTCCAGCCTAAAGGTTGGATTATACTGGTCGTAATCTGTTAACTTATGCTGTAATCTGTAAAAATTGACCAATTATAATCGATTATTCCCCTCTCATTCGACTGTGATTGGTCAATTTTTACAGATTACGGCATAAGTTAACAGTTTACGGCCAGTATAAATCAACCTTAACTGCCCACGTAGCACACTAGCGCTTAAAAAGCTCTAAAAAAACGCGTATGCAGTCGCATTACTTTAGCAACTTTTTAGCGTTTTAAAAGCGCATTGGCGCTTTAAAAGCGCTCTCAAAATCCACTATGAAAAGCGCATTATAAGCGCATATAATCAGCGCAAAATAAATACAGTTTTATAGCACATTTACTGCACTTTTCATGTGCAGTAAAAGAAGAGTGAGCGCTTTTAAAGCACTTTTTACGCGCATGTTCATTTCTTAATCAAGACTTGAAATTAGCCGCATGCAATAAAAGTGCATAATTAACAGCACTTTTGGGAGGTGCAATCTGAACAGCGCTTCGAAAGCGCTTTACACGCGCTGGTGTGCTACGTGGGTGTTCAACACTGTTCAACACTTACAATTTTTGGGTTGTTACGCGCGTGATGGTGCTTTTTCATGCGCAACACGCTGCAGCAGCAATTCGTTACTATTGGTTAAGAATTTTATGTAAGCTAGACGACGCACTTCCGGCGCAAA
Organism: Cyphomyrmex costatus; assembly: GCF_001594065.2. NCBI lineage: Eukaryota > Metazoa > Arthropoda > Insecta > Hymenoptera > Formicidae > Cyphomyrmex > Cyphomyrmex costatus. The sequence continues at coordinate 29,757 of NW_017275138.1, forward strand.
ATACATTTTGCCGCAGTTCGTTGAAGTTGAACCGAACGAACAGCAAACAGCAAGCGGCAAAATCGAGAAAGCGTACAATATGTCCGTCGTTTCATTATGAAAATTGTGACGATGCCCCCCTAAAATGCATCGTTCCCGCGTGGTGCCAACGGGAGTAGGAGCGAGGCGCCTGCTCGTATGTTAAAGTTAATTCGCAGGAACAGCAGCTCCCGTTAGAACCGCCAGTCTCGCCGAAAGGTACCGACCGTCGTCGGGGACCGCCGATCGGAAATCTTCTCCCACGAGAAGCCGATCGGCGGAAAATACCGCGATCGGCCGAAGTATTGCGAGCGAGACTGGCGGTCGAGTATAAGATACCGCGATATCAAGCCGCGCGTGGCATTTTTGTCTTCACCGCTTTCCTGACACATACGATCCGATCACCAGTTCCTTAGCTCACGATACCGATCCAGCGACTCGCTCGTCCGACGAACCTGAGGGGTAGGGTGTACCCTGCCTCTGCCGGGCGCTCCCGGCCGCCGAACAAGCCGTCCAGGAAACGCATCTCGAGCGCGCAAACTAATTCACGTGTTGTTCCGACGAACCTGAGGGGTGGGGTGTACCCCGCCTCTGCCGGGCGTTCCCGGCCGCCGGACAGCCGTAATTAGTTATCACTCCCACCTTCCGTACCTTCTTTTCCGCATCCCGAAAATCCCGTCTTGGTACTTGACATTTGAAAAGGGGTAGGGCGCTCCCTGCCTCTGTCGGGCGTTCCCGGCCGTCAAGTACCAACTCCGTTTCCTTTTCCTTAGCATTGCCAAATTACGTATCGCGCCGCGAAACGACGCTTGCTAGCGTATTCCGCCGCGTTGCAAATCGCCGTCGAGAAAACCCGCGACCGCCTGTATATATCTCGCGCCGTTTAGATTTAGTTTTCGTTACAGTGTCCGCGTCCGTTTTCTGCGATAATATATATGTACATTTTTCTGTTGTTCGCGCTCGTTTGTATATATATATTTTCTGTTACCCGCGCTCGTTTATTTTCTTCGCTGTATTATTGTAAGTCGCGTCCGTTAATTATATATTTCTATATGTTATCTTCTCTTCTATTATTATAATTTCTTTATTATCTAGTTGTCTTAATAAACCATGTTTCTTGTCTAATTATTACTTTCGCATTAGTATTTTTCTTTTCCGATTTCCGACGCTTCACATAATTTTCCGCCGCACCGTTCCGATGCGAATACTCCTTCCGCCGAACCTTTTTTATACGACACGCACTTTTCCGACGAGCTAGTCCGAGTATAAAAATCAGGTAGTTACAAAATATTATTTATTGCAATAAATATTAGGAAAATAAACGAAAAATGACTTCGGATAAGGTACGGGATACATGTTCATAAATTAGATCATTTTATACTTTATCACAAATTTGAAAAAGTAAAGTGTAAAGTATAAAATGATCTAATTTACAAACATTCGTACCTTATCCGAAGCCATTCTTCGTTTATTTTCCTAATATTTATTGCAATAAATAATATTTTCATAATGAAACGACGGACATATTGTACGCTTTCTCGATTTTGCCGCTTGCTGCTTGCTGTTCGTTCGGTTCAACTTCAACGAACTGCGGCAAAATGTATTTTGCGCCGGAAGTGCGTCATCTAGCTTACATAAAATTCTTAACCAATAGTAACGAATTGCTGCTGCAGCGTGCTGCGCATGCAAGAAGACTAGAACCAGGAGGTAAACTAGCGTGGTGGGGGTAGGTCAAAAAACGTCCGCGGTTATTCATTCAATGCGCAGTGGCATTGCACATTGAATGAAAGTTTGCGCATGCGCGCGTCGGTTATAACCAAGAAGTCTTGTTCTTAACCTTTGCGTTATCAAGAAGTCTTCTTGGCGTTATATAGCCCAAAAAGGTTAGGGCTAGAGACGCTTTATTTTCCCCTCATCCGAGGGATACACTTAAAAAAGAAAAAAATCTTAAACCATCTTAAACAGAATGTAAGTTGTAAAAAGAAATTATACTGTATATTAAATAACTTGTTTATAGGTAAATTCTGTATTGTATACAAATTTTGGAGTATGATTACAGTAATTTTTACATTACTGTATTAATGTTTTAATTACAGAATATTATTAATATTTCCGTCGTCGTTGGAATAACATATATTGAAATATCTATGATTTTTAGTCTTCTTGAGTCCAAAATTCAATTAAACAGAAACAAGGTTTGTTTGACATGCGCAGTCACGAATTGAAAACGACTGTCAGAGTGCCAGAGAGGATTAATGAAGCGCAAGAGTGGGGGAAGTTATCCGCCGCCACTTTTTGGCCTACCCCAACTACCGATATTTGACCGAGTTTACTCTCCTGGTTCTAGTCTTCTTGTGCGCATGAAAAAGCACCTTGAGGCTGCATGTATTTACGACGTCACTAGCCAGTATCCAGTCATTTGGGAACGCTTCTCCAGTGTAAAGACCAGGAAGTAAGATATAAGGAGACTCCACTCCGTAAAATAAAAGTGGACCCATTTTAGGTTTCGAGTTCAGCTTCCGATTCTGATGAGTGCGAGTAAGAGAAATGATCATTTCTCTTACTCGCACTCATTATGCGCAGCACTACTAAATTCACGAGCGCTGCGAGTGTCGAGAATCGGAAACGGAACTCGAAACCTAAAATGGGTTCATGTCTTGTAGACTGGCGAGACCGAGTGGAGTCTCCTTATATCTTCCTTCATGGTAAAGACCTATAATCAAAGATGCGCCAACTGTCCCCCACCACTACTTCTGTCCGACATCTTGTACCCAACTTCTCACCTAGCCTGGCAGTAAAGACCAAAGTCTTTGGTTAGGTAAAGACTAGAGACCTAGAAAACAGAGATGCGTCATTGAAGGGTATGACTTGATTGGCTGTCTAAATCACGTGATCAGAGAGCCATTTTAATTCACTATTGCATCTAATAGATATAGTTTTATAACGTATGTACATATATATATATAATAATCTTTCTACCTTTTGCATCAACTGTCATCAGCTTATTGGTCAAGAGCACTTATATTGAATTAAAATGGCGGTGGTTATTTAACCCAACTGACGCAATGTCACATCTCTGTTTTCTAGGCCTCTACGGAATACATATTTTTGATAGGTTGAAACTTATCGCTATCGCTATTCCCTCGCATTGTGTCTCGGGCTTTACTTATTTCGCGCATGCGCACTCCATTTTGTGCTACAAAAAGCAGCAGAGTTGCGCTACTGTGAGTTAGAGACCCTCTAATCAGAGTCGCGAAATAACGGTTCCAATTTTGATTGGTGCTGACATTTTTCAGCAAAAACCGGAAATAGTCATGGCGTCAAATTTAAGTCGACCTACATTTGCTGCCTATTTTGCTCTTTTTCAGGATTACGAGGAAAGACTTTCATAATATAACCCTTTTTTACAGAATTATTGCAGTCTGGCGCAGAACAATTAGTCATTTAAAAAAATATAATTTTATGAAATACAGTATTAATATATAAAAAATATAATAATGTAATTTCTTTCTGATAACTGTATTTAGATTCACATGTATTAGGTGTTAATGTATCACAATCATAGTATTTTTATTGCAACTGCGATGGTGCTCGTACGTGCAGTAGTATTATATTTTTCTTCATGCGTGCACGTAATGTGCCCTACACAAAGAAAAATTCTATGTGTAACAGTGGGGGCATATTTGTTTATAG
>NW_017275138.1:33508-33839 GCF_001594065.2 Cyphomyrmex costatus
TAATAACAAAAATGTTGATCTTACTTTGAAATTTAGAAAAATACCAAAGATGAACTCCAAAGAAATAAATAATGCCAAAAGCCGTAAGTTTTTATTATCTATTAATTATATTAATGATTTATATTAAATGCGTTATTGAGTGCGGTCGAGTTGCCACTACGAATACTTCGAAGCGTTTCTTGATTGGTTAATTTGAAAAATTCTTTCTTCTGATTGGTTTATCAAACGCTTCGAAGCATTCGTAGTGGCAACTCGACCGCACCCTGTGTATCATATATGTAATACTACTATATGGCTAGTGCCTATAAGAGGGAGTGAGAGGAAGCGGTCC
>NW_017275139.1:0-494 GCF_001594065.2 Cyphomyrmex costatus
TTAAAATAATAATTTTATTTAATATATATATGTAAAATGATGACTGCACGGTTTATTATCGGTAAGCGGGTGAGGGGGTGACGTGCGACTCGCGTCCGCCCTTGCACATCAAAACAATCCCCAAGGCTGCTTTCACTAACCGTCTAAATTAACGCGTCAAGTTTAATACAACATATTATTCGTTAACGCAATCGCATATATAAAACAAAATTATTAAATAAATGTAAAACAGTTGCTTTTCGTAGTAATATATTATGCGCGGTGTGGTGTTGTGAGAGGGACAGCGAAAGTTAGTCGTAAATGATTCGAAAATCAACCGACAGTTGCACAGTACCCCGCGCCGCTTCGCGTGCAGTCGAACGAAATGTTCCATGACAATCGAATGGCATTGTTCAGCGCGCAGAGCTGTGAGGTGAGGAGAACAGCGAAAACTAGACGAAGGCGATTCGATTCAGCCGAAAGTTGCATTTGCCCACCCCTCCCCACCTCATCTC